>NW_027045241.1:300000-391494 GCF_963576615.1 Watersipora subatra
CAATTGAGCTAATTAGCTTATTGTGAGAATATTACAAACGTCTGACAAAAGTGAAAAATGTAAATTTCCAATTTCAACCAAACATGCTAGAAATGCTCCAATTGAGCTAATTAGCTTATTGTGAGAATATTGCAATTGTCTGACAAAAAGTGAAAAATGTAAATTTCCAATTTCAACCAAATGTGCTAGAAATGCTCCAATTGAGCTAATTAGCTTATTGTGAGAATATTACAAACGTCTGACAAAAGTGAAAAATGTAAATTTCCAATTTCAACCAAACATGCTAGAAATGCTCCAATTGAGCTAATTAGCTTATTGTGAGAATATTGCTATTGTTTGACAAAAGTGAAAAATGTAAATTTTCAATTTCAACCAAACGTGCTAGAAAGGCTCCAATTGAGCTAATTAGCTTATTGTGAGAATATTACAAACGTCTGACAAAAGTGAAAAATGTAAATTTCCAATTTCAACCAAACATGCTAGAAATGCTCCAATTGAGCTAATTAGCTTATTGTGAGAATATTGCAATTGTCTGACAAAAGTGAAAAATGTAAAATTCCAATTTCAACCAAACATGCTAGAAATGCTCTAATTGAGCTAATTAGCTTATTGTGAGAATATTACAAACGTCTAACAAAATTGAAAAATGTAAATTTCCAATTTAAACCAAACATGCTAGAAATGCTCCAATTGAGCTAATTAGCTTATTGTGAGAATATTGCAATTGTCTGACAAAAGTGAAAAAAGTAAATTTCCAATTTCAACCAAACATGCTAGAAATGCTCAAATTGCGCAAATAAGCCTACTGTAAGAATTTTACAAACGTCTGACAAAACTGAAAAATGTAAATTTCCAATTTCAACCAAACATGCTTAAAATGCTCCAATTGAGCTAATTAGCTTATTGTGAGAATATTACAAACGTCTGACAACACTGAAAAATGTAAATTTCCAATTTCAACCAAACATGCTAGAAATGCTCCAATTGAGCTAATTAGCTTATTGTGAGAATATTACAAACGTCTAACAAAATTGAAAAATGTAAATTTCCAATTTAAACCAAACATGCTAGAAATGCTCCAATTGAGCTAATTAGCTTATTGTGAGAATATTGCAATTGTCTGACAGAAGTGAAAAATGTAAATTTCCAATTTCAACCAAACATGCTAGAAATGCTCCAATTGAGCTAATTAGCTTATTGTGAGAATATTACAAACGTCTGACAACACTGAAAAATGTAAATTTCCAATTTAAACCAAACATGCTAGAAATGCTCCAATTGAGCTAATTAGCTTATTGTGAGAATATTACAAACGTCTGACAAAACTGAAAAATGTAGATTTCCAACTTCAACCAAACATGCTAGAAATGCTCCAATTGAGCTAATTAGCTTATTGTGAGAATATTACAAACGTCTGACAACACTGAAAAATGTAAATTTCTAATTTCAACCAAACATGCTAGAAATGCTCCAATTGAGCTAATTAGCTTATTGTGAGAATATTACAAACGTCTGACAAAACTGAAAAATGTAAATTTCCAATTTCAACCAAACATGCTAGAAATGCTCCAATTGAGCTAATTAGCTTATTGAGAGAATATTGCAATTGTCTGACAAAAGTGAAAAATGTAAATTTCCAATTTCAACCAAATGTGCTAGAAATGCTCCAATTGAGCTAATTAGCTTATTGTGAGAATATTACAAACGTCTGACAAAAGTGAAAAATTTAAAATTCCAATTTCAACCAAACATGCTAGAAATGCTCCAATTGAGCTAATTAGCTTATTGAGAGAATATTGTAATTGTTTGACAAAAGTGAAAAATGTAAATTTCCAATTTCAACCAAACGTGCTAGAAATGCTCCAATTGAGCTAATTAGCTTATTGTGAGAATATTACAAACGTCTGACAAAAGTGAAAAATGTAAATTTCCAATTTCAACCAAACATGCTAGAAATGCTCCAATTGAGGTAATTAGCTTATTGTGAGAATATTGCAATTGTCTGACAAAAGTGAAAAATGTAAATTTCCAATTTCAACCAAACATGCTAGAAATGCTCCAATTGAGCTAATTAGCTTATTGTGAGAATATTACAAACGTCTAACAAAATTGAAAAATGTAAATTTCCAATTTCAACCAAACATGCTAGAAATGCTCCAATTGAGCTAATTAGCTTATTGTGAGAATATTGCAATTGTCTGACAGAAGTGGAAAGTGTAAATTTGCAATTTCAACCAAACATGCTAGAAATGCTCCAATTGAGCTAATTAGCTTATTGTGACAATATTGCAATTGTCTGACAAAAGTGAAAAAAGTAAATTTCCAATTTCAACCAAATATGCTAGAAATGCTCAATTTGCGCAAATAAGCCTACTGTAAGAATTTTACAAACGTCTGACAAAACTGAAAAATGTAAATTTCCAATTTCAACCAAACATGCTAAAAATGCTCCAATTGAGCTAATTAGCTTATTGTGAGAATATTACAAACGTCTGACAACACTGAAAAATGTAAATTTCTAATTTCAACCAAACATGCTAGAAATGCTCCAATTGAGCTAATTAGCTTATTGTGAGAATATTACAAACGTCTGACAAAAGTGAAAAATGTAAATTTCCAATTTCAACCAAACATGCTAGAAATGCTCCAATTGAGCTAATTAGCTTATTGTGAGAATATTGCAATTGTCTGACAAAAGTGAAAAATGTAAATTTCCAATTTCAACCAAACATGCTAGAAATGCTCCAATTGAGCTAATTAGCTTATTGTGAGAATATTACAAACGTCTAACAAAATTGAAAAATGTAAATTTCCAATTTCAACTAAACATGCTAGAAATGCTCCAATTGAGCTAATTAGCTTATTGTGAGAATATTACAAACGTCTGAAAAAACTGAAAAATGTAAATTTGCAATTTCAACCAAACATGCTAGAAATGCTCCAATTGAGCTAATTAGCTTATTGTGAGAATATTGCAATTGTCTGACAAAAGTGAAAAAAGTAAATTTCCAATTTCAACCGAACATGCTAGAAATGCTCAATTTGCGCCAATAAGCCTACTGTAAGAATTTTACAAACGTCTGACAAAACTGAAAAATGTAAATTTCCAATTTCAACCAAACATGCTAAAAATGCTCCAATTGAGCTAATTAGCTTATTGTGAGAATATTACAAACGTCTGACAACACTGAAAAATGTAAATTTCTAATTTCAACCAAACATGCTAGAAATGCTCCAAATGAGCTAATTAGCTTATTGAGAGAATATTGCAATTGTCTGACAAAAGTGAAAAAAGTAAATTTCCAATTTCAACCAAACATGCTAGAAATGCTCCAATTGAGCTAATTAGCTTATTGTGAGAATATTACAAACGTCTGACAAAAGTGAAAAATGTAAATTTCCAAATTCAACCAAACATGCTAGAAATGCTCCAATTGAGCTAATTAGCTTATTGTGAGAATATTACAAACGTCTGAAAAAACTGAAAAATGTAGATTTCCAATTTCAACCAAACATGCTAGAAATGCTCCAATTGAGCTAATTAGCTTACTGTGAGATTATTGCAATTGTCTGACAAAAGTGAAAAATGAAAACTTCCAATTTCAACCAAACATGCTAGAAATGCTCCAATTGAGCTAATTAGCATATTGTGAGAATATTACAAACGTCTGACAACACTGAAAAATGTAAATTTCCAATTTTAACCAAACATGCTAGAAATGCTCCAATTGAGCTAATTAGCTTATTGTGAGAATATTGCTATTGTTTGACAAAAGTGAAAAATGTAAATTTCCAATTTCAACCAAACGTGCTAGAAATGCTCCAATTGAGCTAATTAGCTCATTGTGAGAATATTACAAACGTCTGACAAAAGTGAAAAATGTAAATTTCCAATTTCAACCAAACATGCTAGAAATGCTCCAATTGAGCTAATTAGCTTATTGTGAGAATATTGCAATTGTCTGACAAAAGTGAAAAATGTAAATTTCCAATTTCAACCAAACATGCTAGAAATGCTCCAATTGAGCTAATTAGCTTATTGTGAGAATATTACAAACGTCTAACAAAATTGAAAAATGTAAATTTCCAATTTTAACCAAACATGCTAGAAATGCTCCAATTGAGCTAATTAGCTTATTGTGAGAATATTGCAATTGTCTGACAGAAGTGAAAAATGTAACTTTGCAATTTCAACCAAACATGCTAGAAATGCTCCAATTGAGCTAATTAGCTTATTGTGAGAATATTGCAATTTTCTGACAAAAGTGAAAAAAGTAAATTTCCAATTTCAACCAAACATGCTAGAAATGCTCAAATTGCGCAAATAAGCCTACTGTAAGAATATTGCAATTGTCTGACAGAAGTGAAAATGTAAATTTCCAATTTCAACCAAACATGCTAAAAATGCTCCAATTGAGCTAATTAGCTTATTGTGAGAATATTACAAACGTCTGACAACACTGAAAAATGTAAATTTCTAATTTCAACCAAACATGCTAGAAATGCTCCAAATGAGCTAATTAGCTTATTGAGAGAATATTGCAATTGTCTGACAAAAGTGAAAAAAGTAAATTTCCAATTTCAACCAAACATGCTAGAAATGCTCCAATTGAGCTAATTAGCTTATTGTGAGAATATTGCAATTGTCTGACAAAAGTGAAAAATGTAAATTTCCAATTTCAACCAAACATGCTAGAAATGCTCCAATTGAGCTAATTAGCTTATTGTGAGAATATTACAAACGTCTGACAACACTGAAAAATGTAAATTTCCAATTTCAACCAAACATGCTAGAAATGCTCCAATTGAGCTAATTAGCTTATTGTGAGAATATTGCAATTGTCTGACAAAAGTGAAAAATGTAAATTTCCAATTTCAACCAAACGTGCTAGAAATGCTCCAATTGAGCTAATTAGCTTATTGTGAGAATATTACAAACGTCTGACAAAAGTGAAAAATTTAAATTTCCAATTTCAACCAAACATGCTAGAAATGCTCCAATTGAGCTAATTAGCTTATTGAGAGAATATTGCAATTGTTTGACAAAAGTGAAAAATGTAAATTTCCAATTTCAACCAAACGTGCTAGAAATGCTCCAATTGAGCTAATTAGCTTGTTGTGAGAATATTACAAACGTCTGACAAAAGTGAAAAATGTAAATTTCCAATTTCAACCAAACATGCTAGAAATGCTCCAATTGAGCTAATTAGCTTATTGTGAGAATATTGCAATTGTCTGACAAAAGTGAAAAATGTAAATTTCCAATTTCAACCAAACATGCTAGAAATGCTCCAATTGAGCTAATTAGCTTATTGTGAGAATATTACAAACGTCTAACAAAATTGAAAAATGTAAATTTCCAATTTCAACCAAACATGCTAGAAATGCTCCAATTGAGCTAATTAGCTTATTGTGAGAATATTGCAATTGTCTGACAGAAGTGAAAAATGTAAATTTGCAATTTCAACCAAACATGCTAGAAATGCTCCAATTGAGCTAATTAGCTTATTGTGAGAATATTGCAATTGTCTGACAAAAGTGAAAAAAGTAAATTTCCAATTTCAACCAAACATGCTAGAAATGCTCAAATTGCGCAAATAAGCCTACTGTAAGAATTTTACAAACGTCTGACAAAACTGAAAAATGTAAATTTCTAATTTCAACCAAACATGCTAGAAATGCTCCAATTGAGCTAATTAGCTTATTGAGAGAATATTGCAATTGTCTGACAAAAGTGAAAAAAGTAAATTTCCAATTTCAACCAAACATGCTAGAAATGCTCCAATTGAGCTAATTAGCTTACTGTGAGAATATTACAAACGTCTGACAAAAGTGAAAAATGTAAATTTCCAATTTCAACCAAACATGCTAGAAATGCTCCAATTGAGCTAATTAGCTTATTGTGAGAATATTGCAATTGTCTGACAAAAGTGAAAAATGTAAATTTCCAATTTCAACCAAACATGCTAGAAATGCTCCAATTGAGCTAATTAGCTTATTGTGAGAATATTACAAACGTCTAACAAAATTGAAAAATGTAAATTTCCAATTTCAACTAAACATGCTAGAAATGCTACAATTGAGCTAATTAGCTTATTGTGAGAATATTACAAACGTCTGACAACACTGAAAAATGTAAATTTCCAATTTCAACCAAACATGCTAGAAATGCTCCAATTGAGCTAATTAGCTTATTGTGAGAATATTACAAACGTCTGACAAAACTGAAAAATGTAGATTTCCAATTTCAACCACACATGCTAGAATTGCTCCAATTGAGCTAATTAGCTTACTGTGAGATTATTGCAATTGTCTGACAAAAGTGAAAAATGAAAACTTCCAATTTCAACCAAACATGCTAGAAATGCTCCAATTGAGCTAATTAGCATATTGTGAGAATATTACAAACGTCTGACAACACTGAAAAATGTAAATTTCCAATTTCAACCGAAGATGCTAGAAATGCTCCAATTGAGCTAATTAGCTTATTGTGAGAATATTGCAATTGTCTGACAAAAGTGAAAAATGTAAATTTCCAATTTCAATCAAACGTGCTAGAAATGCTCCAATTGAGCTAATTAGCTTATTGTGAGAATATTACAAACGTCTGACAAAAGTGAAAAATGTAAATTTCCAATTTCAACCAAACATGCTAGAAATGCTCCAATTGAGCTAATTAGCTTATTGAGAGAATATTGCAATTGTTTGACAAAAGTGAAAAATGTAAATTTCCAATTTCAACCAAACATGCTAGAAATGCTCCAATTGAGCTAATTAGCTTATTGAGAGAATATTGCAATTGTTTGACAAAAGTGAAAAATGTAAATTTCCAATTTCAACCAAACGTGCTAGAAATGCTCCAATTGAGCTAATTAGCTTATTGTGAGAATATTACAAACGTCTGACAGAAGTGAAAAATGTAAATTTGCAATTTCAACCAAACATGCTAGAAATGCTCCAATTGAGCTAATTAGCTTATTGTGAGAATATTACAAACGTCTGACAGAAGTGAAAAATGTAAATTTGCAATTTCAACCAAACATGCTAGAAATGCTCCAATTGAGCTAATTAGCTTATTGTGAGAATATTGCAATTGTCTGACAAAAGTGAAAAATGTAAATTTCCAATTTCAACCAAACATGCTAGAAATGCTCCAATTGAGCTAATTAGCTTATGGTGAGAATATTACAAACGTCTAACAAAATTGAAAAATGTAAATTTCCAATTTCAACCAAACATGCTAGAAATGCTCCAATTGAGCTAATTAGCTTATTGTGGGAATATTGCAATTGTCTGACAGAAGTGAAAAATGTAAATTTGCAATTTCAACCAAACATGCTAGAAATGCTCCAATTGAGCTAATTAGCTTATTGTGAGAATATTGCAATTGTCTGACAAAAGTGAAAAAAGTAAATTTCCAATTTCAACCAAACATGCTAGAAATGCTCAAATTGCGCAAATAAGCCTACTGTAAGAATTTTACAAACGTCTTACAAAACTGAAAAATGTAAATTTCCAATTTCAACCAAACATGCTAAAAATGCTCCAATTGAGCTAATTAGCTCATTGTGAGAATATTGCAATTGTCTGACAAAAGTGAAAAATGTAAATTTCCAATTTCAACCAAACATGCTAGAAATGCTCCAATTGAGCTAATTAGCTTATTGTGAGAATATTGCAATTGTCTGACAAAAGTGAAAAATGTAAATTTCCAATTTCAACCAAACATGCTAGAAATGCTCCAATTGAGCTAATTAGCTTATTGTGAGAATATTACAAACGTCTAACAAAATTGAAAAATGTAAATTTCCAATTTCAACCAAACATGCTAGAAATGCTCCAATTGAGCTAATTAGCTTATTGTGAGAATATTGCAATTGTCTGACAGAAGTGAAAAATGTAAATTTGCAATTTCAACCAAACATGCTAGAAATGCTCCAATTGAGCTAATTAGCTTATTGTGAGAATATTGCAATTGTCTGACAAAAGTGAAAAAAGTAAATTTCCAATTTCAACCAAACATGCTAGAAATGCTCAAATTGCGCAAATAAGCCTACTGTAAGAATTTTACAAACGTCTGACAAAACTGAAAAATGTAAATTTCTAATTTCAACCAAACATGCTAGAAATGCTCCAATTGAGCTAATTAGCTTATTGAGAGAATATTGCAATTGTCTGACAAAAGTGAAAAAAGTAAATTTCCAATTTCAACCAAACATGCTAGAAATGCTCCAATTGAGCTAATTAGCTTACTGTGAGAATATTACAAACGTCTGACAAAAGTGAAAAATGTAAATTTCCAATTTCAACCAAACATGCTAGAAATGCTCCAATTGAGCTAATTAGCTTATTGTGAGAATATTGCAATTGTCTGACAAAAGTGAAAAATGTAAATTTCCAATTTCAACCAAACATGCTAGAAATGCTCCAATTGAGCTAATTAGCTTATTGTGAGAATATTACAAACGTCTAACAAAATTGAAAAATGTAAATTTCCAATTTCAACTAAACATGCTAGAAATGCTACAATTGAGCTAATTAGCTTATTGTGAGAATATTACAAACGTCTGACAACACTGAAAAATGTAAATTTCCAATTTCAACCAAACATGCTAGAAATGCTCCAATTGAGCTAATTAGCTTATTGTGAGAATATTACAAACGTCTGACAAAACTGAAAAATGTAGATTTCCAATTTCAACCACACATGCTAGAATTGCTCCAATTGAGCTAATTAGCTTACTGTGAGATTATTGCAATTGTCTGACAAAAGTGAAAAATGAAAACTTCCAATTTCAACCAAACATGCTAGAAATGCTCCAATTGAGCTAATTAGCATATTGTGAGAATATTACAAACGTCTGACAACACTGAAAAATGTAAATTTCCAATTTCAACCGAAGATGCTAGAAATGCTCCAATTGAGCTAATTAGCTTATTGTGAGAATATTGCAATTGTCTGACAAAAGTGAAAAATGTAAATTTCCAATTTCAATCAAACGTGCTAGAAATGCTCCAATTGAGCTAATTAGCTTATTGTGAGAATATTACAAACGTCTGACAAAAGTGAAAAATGTAAATTTCCAATTTCAACCAAACATGCTAGAAATGCTCCAATTGAGCTAATTAGCTTATTGAGAGAATATTGCAATTGTTTGACAAAAGTGAAAAATGTAAATTTCCAATTTCAACCAAACATGCTAGAAATGCTCCAATTGAGCTAATTAGCTTATTGAGAGAATATTGCAATTGTTTGACAAAAGTGAAAAATGTAAATTTCCAATTTCAACCAAACGTGCTAGAAATGCTCCAATTGAGCTAATTAGCTTATTGTGAGAATATTACAAACGTCTGACAGAAGTGAAAAATGTAAATTTGCAATTTCAACCAAACATGCTAGAAATGCTCCAATTGAGCTAATTAGCTTATTGTGAGAATATTACAAACGTCTGACAGAAGTGAAAAATGTAAATTTGCAATTTCAACCAAACATGCTAGAAATGCTCCAATTGAGCTAATTAGCTTATTGTGAGAATATTGCAATTGTCTGACAAAAGTGAAAAATGTAAATTTCCAATTTCAACCAAACATGCTAGAAATGCTCCAATTGAGCTAATTAGCTTATTGTGAGAATATTACAAACGTCTAACAAAATTGAAAAATGTAAATTTCCAATTTCAACCAAACATGCTAGAAATGCTCCAATTGAGCTAATTAGCTTATTGTGGGAATATTGCAATTGTCTGACAGAAGTGAAAAATGTAAATTTGCAATTTCAACCAAACATGCTAGAAATGCTCCAATTGAGCTAATTAGCTTATTGTGAGAATATTGCAATTGTCTGACAAAAGTGAAAAAAGTAAATTTCCAATTTCAACCAAACATGCTAGAAATGCTCAAATTGCGCAAATAAGCCTACTGTAAGAATTTTACAAACGTCTTACAAAACTGAAAAATGTAAATTTCCAATTTCAACCAAACATGCTAAAAATGCTCCAATTGAGCTAATTAGCTTATTGTGAGAATATTACAAACGTCTGACAACACTGAAAAATGTAAATTTCTAATTTCAACCAAACATGCTAGAAATGCTCCAAATGAGCTAATTAGCTTATTGAGAGAATATTGCAATTGTCTGACAAAAGTGAAAAAAGTAAATTTCCAATTTCAACCAAACATGCTAGAAATGCTCCAATTGAGCTAATTAGCTTATTGTGAGAATATTGCAATTGTCTGACAAAAGTGAAAAATGTAAATTTCCAATTTCAACCAAACATGCTAGAAATGCTCCAATTGAGCTAATTAGCTTATTGTGAGAATATTACAAACGTCTAACAAAATTGAAAAATGTAAATTTCCAATTTAAACCAAACATGCTAGAAATGCTCCAATTGAGCTAATTAGCTTATTGTGAGAATATTACAAACGTCTGACAACACTGAAAAATGTAAATTTCTAATTTCAACCAAACATGCTAGAAATGCTCCAATTGAGCTAATTAGCTTATTGTGAGAATATTACAAACGTCTGACAAAACTGAAAAATGTAAAATTCCAATTTCAACCAAACATGCTAGAAATGCTCCAATTGAGCTAATTAGCTTATTGAGAGAATATTGCAATTGTCTGACAAAAGTGAAAAATGTAAATTTCCAATTTCAACCAAACGTGCTAGAAATGCTCCAATTGAGCTAATTAGCTTATTGTGAGAATATTACAAACGTCTGACAAAAGTGAAAAATTTAAATTTCCAATTTCAACCAAACATGCTAGAAATGCTCCAATTGAGCTAATTAGCTTATTGAGAGAATATTGCAATTGTTTGACAAAAGTGAAAAATGTAAATTTCCAATTTCAACCAAACGTGCTAGAAATGCTCCAATTGAGCTAATTAGCTTATTGTGAGAATATTACAAACGTCTGACAAAAGTGAAAAATGTAAATTTCCAATTTCAACCAAACATGCTAGAAATGCTCCAATTGAGCTAATTAGCTTATTGTGAGAATATTGCAATTGTCTGACAAAAGTGAAAAATGTAAATTTCCAATTTCAACCAAACATGCTAGAAATGCTCCAATTGAGCTAATTAGCTTATTGTGAGAATATTACAAACGTCTAACAAAATTGAAAAATGTAAATTTCCAATTTCAACCAAACATGCTAGAAATGCTCCAATTGAGCTAATTAGCTTATTGTGAGAATATTGCAATTGTCTGACAGAAGTGGAAAATGTAAATTTGCAATTTCAACCAAACATGCTAGAAATGCTCAATTTGCGCAAATAAGCCTACTGTAAGAATTTTACAAACGTCTGACAAAACTGAAAAATGTAAATTTCCAATTTCAACCAAACATGCTAGAAATACTCTAATTGAGCTAATTAGCTTATTGTGAGAATATTGCAATTGTCTGACAAAAGTGAAAAATGTAAATTTCCAATTTCAACCAAACATGCTAGAAATACTCCAATTGAGCTAATTAGCTTATTGTGAGAATATTACAAACGTCTAACAAAATTGAAAAATGTAAATTTCCAATTTCAACCAAACATGCTAGAAATGCTCCAATTGAGCTAATTAGCTTATTGTGAGAATATTACAAACGTCTGACAACACTGAAAAATGTAAATTTCCAATTTCAACCAAACATGCTAGAAATGCTCCAATTGAGCTAATTAGCTTATTGTGAGAATATTACAAACGTCTGACAAAACTGAAAAATGTAGATTTCCAATTTCAACCAAACATGCTAGAAATGCTCCAATTGAGCTAATTAGCTTATTGTGAGAATATTACAAACGTCTGACAACACTGAAAAATGTAAATTTCCAATTTCAACCAAACATGCTAAAAATGCTCCAATTGAGCTAATTAGCTTATTGAGAGAATATTGCAATTGTTTGACAAAAGTGAAAAATGTAAATTTCCAATTTCAACCAAACGTGCTAGAAATGCTCCAATTGAGCTAATTAGCTTATTGTGAGAATATTACAAACGTCTGACAAAACTGAAAAATGTAGATTTCCAATTTCAACCAAACATGCTAGAAATGCTCCAATTGAGCTAATTAGCTTATTGAGAGAATATTGCAAATGTTTGACAAAAGTGAAAAATGTAAATTTCCAATTTCAACCAAACATGCTAGAAATGCTCCAATTGAGCTAATTAGCTTATTGAGAGAATATTGCAATTGTTTGACAAAAGTGAAAAATGTAAATTTCCAATTTCAACCAAACGTGCTAGAAATGCTCCAATTGAGCTAATTAGCTTATTGTGAGAATATTACAAACGTCTGACAGAAGTGAAAAATGTAAATTTGCAATTTCAACCAAACATGCTAGAAATGCTCCAATTGAGCTAATTAGCTTATTGTGAGAATATTACAAACGTCTGACAGAAGTGAAAAATGTAAATTTGCAATTTCAACCAAACATGCTAGAAATGCTCCAATTGAGCTAATTAGCTTATTGTGAGAATATTGCAATTGTCTGACAAAAGTGAAAAATGTAAATTTCCAATTTCAACCAAACATGCTAGAAATGCTCCAATTGAGCTAATTAGCTTATTGTGAGAATATTACAAACGTCTAACAAAATTGAAAAATGTAAATTTGCAATTTCAACCAAACATGCTAGAAATGCTCCAATTGAGCTAATTAGCTTATTGTGAGAATATTGCAATTGTCTGACAGAAGTGAAAAATGTAAATTTGCAATTTCAACCAAACATGCTAGAAATGCTCCAATTGAGCTAATTAGCTTATTGTGAGAATATTGCAATTGTCTGACAAAAGTGAAAAAAGTAAATTTCCAATTTCAACCAAACATGCTAGAAATGCTCAAATTGCGCAAATAAGCCTACTGTAAGAATTTTACAAACGTCTGACAAAACTGAAAAATGTAAATTTCCAATTTCAACCAAACATGCTAAAAATGCTCCAATTGAGCTAATTAGCTTATTGTGAGAATATTACAAACGTCTGACAACACTGAAAAATGTAAATTTCTAATTTCAACCAAACATGCTAGAAATGCTCCAAATGAGCTAATTAGCTTATTGAGAGAATATTGCAATTGTCTGACAAAAGTGAAAAAAGTAAATTTCCAATTTCAACCAAACATGCTAGAAATGCTCCAATTGAGCTAATTAGCTTATTGTGAGAATATTGCAATTGTCTGACAAAAGTGAAAAATGTAAATTTCCAATTTCAACCAAACATGCTAGAAATGCTCCAATTGAGCTAATTAGCTTATTGTGAGAATATTACAAACGTCTAACAAAATTGAAAAATGTAAATTTCCAATTTAAACCAAACATGCTAGAAATGCTCCAATTGAGCTAATTAACTTATTGTGAGAATATTACAAACGTCTGACAACACTGAAAAATGTAAATTTCTAATTTCAACCAAACATGCTAGAAATGCTCCAATTGAGCTAATTAGCTTATTGTGAGAATATTACAAACGTCTGACAAAACTGAAAAATGTAAAATTCCAATTTCAACCAAACATGCTAGAAATGCTCCAATTGAGCTAATTAGCTTATTGAGAGAATATTGCAATTGTCTGACAAAAGTGAAAAATGTAAATTTCCAATTTCAACCAAACGTGCTAGAAATGCTCCAATTGAGCTAATTAGCTTATTGTGAGAATATTACAAACGTCTGACAAAAGTGAAAAATTTAAATTTCCAATTTCAACCAAACATGCTAGAAATGCTCCAATTGAGCTAATTAGCTTATTGAGAGAATATTGCAATTGTTTGACAAAAGTGAAAAATGTAAATTTCCAATTTCAACCAAACGTGCTAAATGCTCCAATTGAGCTAATTAGCTTATTGTGAGAATATTACAAACGTCTGACAAAAGTGAAAAATGTAAATTTCCAATTTCAACCAAACATGCTAGAAATGCTCCAATTGAGCTAATTAGCTTATTGTGAGAATATTGCAATTGTCTGACAAAAGTGAAAAATGTAAATTTCCAAAATCAACCAAACATGCTAGAAATGCTCCAATTGAGCTAATTAGCTTATTGTGAGAATATTACAAACGTCTAACAAAATTGAAAAATGTAAATTTCCAATTTCAACCAAACATGCTAGAAATGCTCCAATTGAGCTAATTAGCTTATTGTGAGAATATTGCAATTGTCTGACAGAAGTGGAAAATGTAAATTTGCAATTTCAACCAAACATGCTAGAAATGCTCAATTTGCGCAAATAAGCCTACTGTAAGAATTTTACAAACGTCTGACAAAACTGAAAAATGTAAATTTCCAATTTCAACCAAACATGCTAGAAATACTCCAATTGAGCTAATTAGCTTATTGTGAGAATATTGCAATTGTCTGACAAAAGTGAAAAATGTAAATTTCCAATTTCAACCAAACATGCTAGAAATACTCCAATTGAGCTAATTAGCTTATTGTGAGAATATTACAAACGTCTAACAAAATTGAAAAATGTAAATTTCCAATTTCAACCAAACATGCTAGAAATGCTCCAATTGAGCTAATTAGCTTATTGTGAGAATATTACAAACGTCTGACAACACTGAAAAATGTAAATTTCCAATTTCAACCAAACATGCTAGAAATGCTCCAATTGAGCTAATTAGCTTATTGTGAGAATATTACAAACGTCTGACAAAACTGAAAAATGTAGATTTCCAATTTCAACCAAACATGTTAGAAATGCTCCAATTGAGCTAATTAGCTTATTGTGAGAATATTACAAACGTCTGACAACACTGAAAAATGTAAATTTCCAATTTCAACCAAACATGCTAGAAATGCTCCAATTGAGCTAATTAGCTTATTGAGAGAATATTGCAATTGTTTGACAAAAGTGAAAAATGTAAATTTCCAATTTCAACCAAACATGCTAGAAATGCTCCAATTGAGCTAATTAGCTTATTGAGAGAATATTGCAATTGTTTGACAAAAGTGAAAAATGTAAATTTCCAATTTCAACCAAACGTGCTAGAAATGCTCCAATTGAGCTAATTAGCTTATTGTGAGAATATTACAAACGTCTGACAGAAGTGAAAAATGTAAATTTGCAATTTCAACCAAACATGCTAGAAATGCTCCAATTGAGCTAATTAGCTTATTGTGAGAATATTACAAACGTCTGACAACACTGAAAAATGTAAAGTTCCAATTTCAACCAAACATGCTAGAAATGCTCCAATTGAGCTAATTACCTTATTGAGAGAATATTGCAATTGTTTGACAAAAGTGAAAAATGTAAGTTTCCAAATTCAACCAAACGTGCTAGAAATGCTCCAATTGAGCTAATTAGTTTATTGTGAGAATATTACAAACGTCTGACAAAAGTGAAAAATGTAAATTTCCAATTTCAACCAAACATGCTAGAAATGCTCCAATTGAGCTAATTAGCTTATTGTGAGAATATTACAAACGTCTGACAACACTGAAAAATGTAAAGTTCCAATTTCAACCAAACATGCTAGAAATGCTCCAATTGAGCTAATTACCTTATTGAGAGAATATTGCAATTGTTTGACAAAAGTGAAAAATGTAAGTTTCCAAATTCAACCAAACGTGCTAGAAATGCTCCAATTGAGCTAATTAGTTTATTGTGAGAATATTACAAACGTCTGACAAAAGTGAAAAATGTAAATTTCCAATTTCAACCAAACATGCTAGAAATGCTCCAATTGAGCTAATTAGCTTATTGTGAGAATATTGCAATTGTCTGACAAAAGTGAAAAATGTAAATTTCCAATTTAAACCAAACATGCTAGAAATGCTCCAATTGAGCTAATTAGCTTATTGTGAGAATATTACAAACGTCTGACAAAAGTGAAAAATGTAAATTTCCAATTTCAACCAAACATGCTAGAAATGCTCCAATTGAGCTAATTAGCTTATTGTGAGAATATTGCAATTGTCTGACAAAAGTGAAAAATGTAAATTTCCAATTTAAACCAAACATGCTAGAAATGCTCCAATTGAGCTAATTAGCTTATTGTGAGAATATTACAAACGTCTAACAAAATTGAAAAATGTAAATTTCCAATTTAAACCAAACATGCTAGAAATGCTCCAATTGAGCTAATTAGCTTATTGTGAGAATATTGCAATTGTCTGACAGAAGTGAAAAATGTAAATTTTCAATTTCAACCAAACATGCTAGAAATGCTCCAATTGAGCTAATTAGCTTATTGTGAGAATATTACAAACGTTTGACAACACTGAAAAATGTAAATTTCCAATTTCAACCAAACATGCTAGAAATGCTCCAATTGAGCTAATTAGCTTATTGTGAGAATATTGCAATTGTCTGACAAAAGTGAAAAATGTAAATTTCCAATTTCAACCAAACATGCTAGAAATGCTCAAATTGCGCAAATAAGCCTACTGTAAGAATTTTACAAACGTCTGACAAAACTGAAAAATGTAGATTTCCAATTTCAACCAAACATGCTAGAAATGCTCCAATTGAGCTAATTAGCTCATTGTGAGAATATTACAAACGTCTGACAACACTGAAAATTGTAAATTTCCAATTTCAACCAAACATGCTAGAAATGCTCCAATTGAGCTAATTAGCTTATTGAGAGAATATTGCAATTGTCTGACAAAAGTGAAAAATGTAAATTTCCAATTTCAACCAAATGTGCTAGAAATGCTCCAATTGAGCTAATTAGCTTATTGTGAGAATATTACAAACGTCTGACAAAAGTGAAAAATGTAAATTTCCAATTTCAACCAAACATGCTAGAAATGCTCCAATTGAGCTAATTAGCTTATTGTGAGAATATTGCTATTGTTTGACAAAAGTGAAAAATGTAAATTTCCAATTTCAACCGAACGTGCTAGAAATGCTCCAATTGAGCTAATTAGCTTATTGTGAGAATATTACAAACGTCTGACAAAAGTGAAAAATGTAAATTTCCAATTTCAACCAAACATGCTAGAAATGCTCCAATTGAGCTAATTAGCTTATTGAGAGAATATTGCAATTGTCTGACAAATCTGAAAAATGTAAACTTCCAATTTCAACCAAACATGCTAGAAATGCTCCAATTGAGCTAATTAGCTTATTGTGAGAATATTGCAATTGTCTGACAAAAGTGAAAAATCTAAATTTCCAATTTCAACCAAACATGCTAGAAATGCTCAATTTGCGCAAATAAGCCTACTGTAAGAATTTTACAAACGTCTGACAAAACTGAAAAATGTAAATTTCCAATTTCAACCAAACATGCTAGAAATACTCCAATTGAGCTAATTAGCTTATTGTGAGAATATTGCAATTGTCTGACAAAAGTGAAAAATGTAAATTTCCAATTTCAACCAAACATGCTAGAAATACTCCAATTGAGCTAATTAGCTTATTGTGAGAATATTACAAACGTCTAACAAAATTGAAAAATGTAAATTTCCAATTTCAACCAAACATGCTAGAAATGCTCCAATTGAGCTAATTAGCTTATTGTGAGAATATTACAAACGTCTGACAAAACTGAAAAATGTAGATTTCCAATTTCAACCAAACATGCTAGAAATGCTCCAATTGAGCTAATTAGCTTATTGAGAGAATATTGCAATTGTTTGACAAAAGTGAAAAATGTAAATTTCCAATTTCAACCAAACATGCTAGAAATGCTCCAATTGAGCTAATTAGCTTATTGAGAGAATATTGCAATTGTTTGACAAAAGTGAAAAATGTAAATTTCCAATTTCAACCAAACGTGCTAGAAATGCTCCAATTGAGCTAATTAGCTTATTGTGAGAATATTACAAACGTCTGACAGAAGTGAAAAATGTAAATTTGCAATTTCAACCAAACATGCTAGAAATGCTCCAATTGAGCTAATTAGCTTATTGTGAGAATATTACAAACGTCTGACAACACTGAAAAATGTAAATTTCCAATTTCAACCAAACATGCTAGAAATGCTCCAATTGAGCTAATTAGCTTATTGTGAGAATATTGCAATTGTCTGACAAAAGTGAAAAATGTAAATTTCCAATTTCAACCAAACATGCTAGAAATGCTCCAATTGAGCTAATTAGCTTATTGTGAGAATATTACAAACGTCTGACAACACTGAAAAATGTAAATTTCCAATTTCAACCAAACATGCTAGAAATGCTCCAATTGAGCTAATTAGCTTATTGTGAGAATATTGCAATTGTCTGACAAAAGTGAAAAATGTAAATTTCCAATTTCAACCAAACATGCTAGAAATGCTCAAATTGCGCAAATAAGCCTACTGTAAGAATTTTACAAACGTCTGACAAAACTGAAAAATGTAGATTTCCAATTTCAACCAAACATGCTAGAAATGCTCCAATTGAGCTAATTAGCTCATTGTGAGAATATTACAAACGTCTGACAACACTGAAAAATGTAAATTTCTAATTTCAACCAAACATGCTAGAAATGCTCCAATTGAGCTAATTAGCTTATTGTGAGAATATTGCAATTGTCTGACAAAAGTGAAAAATGTAAATTTGCAATTTCAACCAAACATGCTAGAAATGCTCCAATTGAGCTAATTAGCTTATTGTGAGAATATTACAAACGTCTGACAACACTGAAAAATGTAAATTTCCAATTTCAACCAAACATGCTAGAAATGCTCCAATTGAGCTAAATAGCTTATTGTGAGAATATTGCAATTGTCTGACAAAAGTGAAAAATGTAAATTTCCAATTTCAACCAAACATGCTAGAAATGCTCAAATTGCGCAAATAAGCCTACTGTAAGAATTTTACAAACTTCTGACAAAACTGAAAAATGTAGATTTCCAATTTCAACCAAACATGCTAGAAATGCTCCAATTGAGCTAATTAGCTCATTGTGAGAATATTACAAACGTCTGACAACACTGAAAAATGTAAATTTCTAATTTCAACCAAACATGCTAGAAATGCTCCAATTGAGCTAATTAGCTTATTGTGAGAATATTACAAACGTCTGACAAAATTGAAAATTGTAAATTTCCAATTTCAACCAAACATGCTAGAAATGCTCCAATTGAGCTAATTAGCTTATTGAGAGAATATTGCAATTGTCTGACAAAAGTGAAAAATGTAAATTTCCAATTTCAACCAAATGTGCTAGAAATGCTCCAATTGAGCTAATTAGCTTATTGTGAGAATATTGCTATTGTTTGGCAAAAGTGAAAAATGTATATTTCCAATTTCAACCAAACATGCTAGAAATGCTCCAATTGAGCTAATTAGCTTATTGTGAGAATATTGCTATTGTTTGGCAAAAGTGAAAAATGTATATTTCCAATTTCAACCAAACGTGCTAGAAATGCTCCAATTGAGCTAATTAGCTTATTGTGAGAATATTACAAACGTCTGACAAAAGTGAAAAATGTAAATTTCCAATTTCAACCAAACATGCTAGAAATGCTCCAATTGAGCTAATTAGCTTATTGAGAGAATATTGCAATTGTCTGACAAATCTGAAAAATGTAAACTTCCAATTTCAACCAAACATGCTAGAAATGCTCCAATTGAGCTAATTAGCTTATTGTGAGAATATTGCAATTGTCTGACAAAAGTGAAAAAAGTAAATTTCCAATTTCAACCAAACATGCTAGAAATGCTCAAATTGCGCAAATAAGCCTACTGTAAGAATTTTACAAACGTCTGACAAAAGTGAAAAATGTAAATTTCCAATTTCAACCAAACATGCTAGAAATGCTCCAATTGAGCTAATTAGCTTTTTGAGAGAATATTGCAATTGTTTGACAAAAGTGAAAAATGTAAATTTCCAATTTCAACCAAACATGCTAGAAATGCTCCAATTGAGCTAATTAGCTTATTGAGAGAATATTGCAATTGTTTGACAAAAGTGAAAAATGTAAATTTCCAATTTCAACCAAACTTGCTAGAAATGCTCCAATTGAGCTAATTAGCTTATTGTGAGAATATTACAAACGTCTGACAGAAGTGAAAAATGTAAATTTGCAATTTCAACCAAACATGCTAGAAATGCTCCAATTGAGCTAATTAGCTTATTGTGAGAATATTACAAACGTCTGACAAAAGTGAAAAATGTAAGTTTCCAAATTCAACCAAATGTGCTAGAAATGCTCCAATTGAGCTAATTAGCTTATTGTGAGAATATTACAATTGTCTGACAAAAGTGAAAAATGTAAATTTCCAATTTCAACCAAACATGCTGGAAATGCTCCAATTGAGCTAATTAGCTTATTGTGAGAATATTGCAATTGTCTGACAAAAGTGAAAAATGTAAATTTCCAATTTCAACCAAACATGCTAGAAATGCTCCAATTGAGCTAATTAAGCTTATTGTGAGAATATTACAAACGTCTAACAAAATTTAAAAATGTAAATTTCCAATTTAAACCAAACATGCTAGAAATGCTCCAATTGAGCTAATTAGCTTATTGTGAGAATATTGCAATTGTCTGACAGAAGTGAAAAATGTAAATTTCCAATTTCAACCAAACATGCTAGAAATGCTCCAATTGAGCTAATTAGCTTATTGTGAGAATATTGCAATTGTCTGACAAAAGTGAAAAATGTAAATTTCCAATTTCAACCAAACATGCTAGAAATGCTCAAATTGCGCAAATAAGCCTACTGTAAGAATTTTACAAACATCTGACAAAACTGAAAAATGTAAATTTCCAATTTCAACCAAACATGCTAGAAATGCTCCAATTGAGCTAATTAGCTTATTGTGAGAATATTACAAACGTCTGACAAAACTGAAAAATGTAGATTTCCAATTTCAACCAAACATGCTAGAAATGCTCCAATTGAGCTAATTAGCTTATTGTGAGAATATTACAAACGTCTGACAAAAGTGAAAAATTTAAATTTCCATATTCAACCAAACATGCTAGAAATGCTCCAATTGAGCTAATTAGCTTATTGAGAGAATATTGCAATTGTTTGACAAAAGTGAAAAATGTAAATTTCCAATTTCAACCAAAAGTGCTAGAAATGCTCCAATTGAGCTAATTAGCTTATTGTGAGAATATTACAAACGTCTAACAAAATTGAAAAATGTAAATTTCCAATTTCAACCAAACATGCTAGAAATGCTCCAATTGAGCTAATTAGCTTATTGTGAGAATATTACAAACGTCTGACAAAACTGAAAAATGTAGATTTCCAATTTCAACCAAACATGCTAGAAATGCTCCAATTGAGCTAATTAGCTTATTGAGAGAATATTGCAATTGTTTGACAAAAGTGAAAAATGTAAATTTCCAATTTCAACCAAACATGCTAGAAATGCTCCAATTGAGCTAATTAGCTTATTGAGAGAATATTGCAATTGTTTGACAAAAGTGAAAAATGTAAATTTCCAATTTCAACCAAACGTGCTAGAAATGCTCCAATTGAGCTAATTAGCTTATTGTGAGAATATTACAAACGTCTGACAGAAGTGAAAAATGTAAATTTGCAATTTCAACCAAACATGCTAGAAATGCTCCAATTGAGCTAATTAGCTTATTGTGAGAATATTACAAACGTCTGACAACACTGAAAAATGTAAATTTCCAATTTCAACCAAACATGCTAGAAATGCTCCAATTGAGCTAATTAGCTTATTGTGAGAATATTGCAATTGTCTGACAAAAGTGAAAAATGTAAATTTCCAATTTCAACCAAACATGCTAGAAATGCTCCAATTGAGCTAATTAGCTTATTGTGAGAATATTACAAACGTCTGACAACACTGAAAAATGTAAATTTCCAATTTCAACCAAACATGCTAGAAATGCTCCAATTGAGCTAATTAGCTTATTGTGAGAATATTGCAATTGTCTGACAAAAGTGAAAAATGTAAATTTCCAATTTCAACCAAACATGCTAGAAATGCTCAAATTGCGCAAATAAGCCTACTGTAAGAATTTTACAAACGTCTGACAAAACTGAAAAATGTAGATTTCCAATTTCAACCAAACATGCTAGAAATGCTCCAATTGAGCTAATTAGCTCATTGTGAGAATATTACAAACGTCTGACAACACTGAAAAATGTAAATTTCTAATTTCAACCAAACATGCTAGAAATGCTCCAATTGAGCTAATTAGCTTATTGTGAGAATATTGCAATTGTCTGACAAAAGTGAAAAATGTAAATTTGCAATTTCAACCAAACATGCTAGAAATGCTCCAATTGAGCTAATTAGCTTATTGTGAGAATATTACAAACGTCTGACAACACTGAAAAATGTAAATTTCCAATTTCAACCAAACATGCTAGAAATGCTCCAATTGAGCTAAATAGCTTATTGTGAGAATATTGCAATTGTCTGACAAAAGTGAAAAATGTAAATTTCCAATTTCAACCAAACATGCTAGAAATGCTCAAATTGCGCAAATAAGCCTACTGTAAGAATTTTACAAACTTCTGACAAAACTGAAAAATGTAGATTTCCAATTTCAACCAAACATGCTAGAAATGCTCCAATTGAGCTAATTAGCTCATTGTGAGAATATTACAAACGTCTGACAACACTGAAAAATGTAAATTTCTAATTTCAACCAAACATGCTAGAAATGCTCCAATTGAGCTAATTAGCTTATTGTGAGAATATTACAAACGTCTGACAAAATTGAAAATTGTAAATTTCCAATTTCAACCAAACATGCTAGAAATGCTCCAATTGAGCTAATTAGCTTATTGAGAGAATATTGCAATTGTCTGACAAAAGTGAAAAATGTAAATTTCCAATTTCAACCAAATGTGCTAGAAATGCTCCAATTGAGCTAATTAGCTTATTGTGAGAATATTGCTATTGTTTGGCAAAAGTGAAAAATGTATATTTCCAATTTCAACCAAACATGCTAGAAATGCTCCAATTGAGCTAATTAGCTTATTGTGAGAATATTGCTATTGTTTGGCAAAAGTGAAAAATGTATATTTCCAATTTCAACCAAACGTGCTAGAAATGCTCCAATTGAGCTAATTAGCTTATTGTGAGAATATTACAAACGTCTGACAAAAGTGAAAAATGTAAATTTCCAATTTCAACCAAACATGCTAGAAATGCTCCAATTGAGCTAATTAGCTTATTGAGAGAATATTGCAATTGTCTGACAAATCTGAAAAATGTAAACTTCCAATTTCAACCAAACATGCTAGAAATGCTCCAATTGAGCTAATTAGCTTATTGTGAGAATATTGCAATTGTCTGACAAAAGTGAAAAAAGTAAATTTCCAATTTCAACCAAACATGCTAGAAATGCTCAAATTGCGCAAATAAGCCTACTGTAAGAATTTTACAAACGTCTGACAAAAGTGAAAAATGTAAATTTCCAATTTCAACCAAACATGCTAGAAATGCTCCAATTGAGCTAATTAGCTTTTTGAGAGAATATTGCAATTGTTTGACAAAAGTGAAAAATGTAAATTTCCAATTTCAACCAAACATGCTAGAAATGCTCCAATTGAGCTAATTAGCTTATTGAGAGAATATTGCAATTGTTTGACAAAAGTGAAAAATGTAAATTTCCAATTTCAACCAAACTTGCTAGAAATGCTCCAATTGAGCTAATTAGCTTATTGTGAGAATATTACAAACGTCTGACAGAAGTGAAAAATGTAAATTTGCAATTTCAACCAAACATGCTAGAAATGCTCCAATTGAGCTAATTAGCTTATTGTGAGAATATTACAAACGTCTGACAAAAGTGAAAAATGTAAGTTTCCAAATTCAACCAAATGTGCTAGAAATGCTCCAATTGAGCTAATTAGCTTATTGTGAGAATATTACAATTGTCTGACAAAAGTGAAAAATGTAAATTTCCAATTTCAACCAAACATGCTGGAAATGCTCCAATTGAGCTAATTAGCTTATTGTGAGAATATTGCAATTGTCTGACAAAAGTGAAAAATGTAAATTTCCAATTTCAACCAAACATGCTAGAAATGCTCCAATTGAGCTAATTAAGCTTATTGTGAGAATATTACAAACGTCTAACAAAATTTAAAAATGTAAATTTCCAATTTAAACCAAACATGCTAGAAATGCTCCAATTGAGCTAATTAGCTTATTGTGAGAATATTGCAATTGTCTGACAGAAGTGAAAAATGTAAATTTCCAATTTCAACCAAACATGCTAGAAATGCTCCAATTGAGCTAATTAGCTTATTGTGAGAATATTGCAATTGTCTGACAAAAGTGAAAAATGTAAATTTCCAATTTCAACCAAACATGCTAGAAATGCTCAAATTGCGCAAATAAGCCTACTGTAAGAATTTTACAAACATCTGACAAAACTGAAAAATGTAAATTTCCAATTTCAACCAAACATGCTAGAAATGCTCCAATTGAGCTAATTAGCTTATTGTGAGAATATTACAAACGTCTGACAAAACTGAAAAATGTAGATTTCCAATTTCAACCAAACATGCTAGAAATGCTCCAATTGAGCTAATTAGCTTATTGTGAGAATATTACAAACGTCTGACAAAAGTGAAAAATTTAAATTTCCATATTCAACCAAACATGCTAGAAATGCTCCAATTGAGCTAATTAGCTTATTGAGAGAATATTGCAATTGTTTGACAAAAGTGAAAAATGTAAATTTCCAATTTCAACCAAAAGTGCTAGAAATGCTCCAATTGAGCTAATTAGCTTATTGTGAGAATATTACAAACGTCTAACAAAATTAGAAAATGTAAATTTCCAATTTCAACCAAACATGCTAGAAATGCTCCAATTGAGCTAATTAGCTTATTGTGAGAATATTGCAATTGTCTGACAGAAGTTAAAATTGTAAATTTGCAATTTCAACCAAACATGCTAGAAATGCTCCAATTGAGCTAATTAGCTTATTGTGAGAATATTACAAACGTCTAACAAAATTGAAAAATGTAAATTTCCAATTTCAACCAAACATGCTAGAAATGCTCCAATTGAGCTAATTAGCTTATTGTGAGAATATTGCAATTGTCTGACAAAAGTGAAAAAAGTAAATTTCCAATTTCAAACAAACATGCTAGAAATGCTCAAATTGCGCAAATAAGCCTACTGTAAGAATTTTACAAACGTCTGACAAAACTGAAAAATGTAAATTTCCAATTTCAACCAAACGTGCTAGAAATGCTCCAATTGAGCTAATTAGCTTATTGTGAGAATATTACAAACGTCTGACAAAACTGAAAAATGTAGATTTCCAATTTCAACCAAACATGCTAGAAATGCTCCAATTGAGCTAATTAGCTTATTGTGAGAATATTGCAATTGTCTGACAAAAGTGAAAAAAGTAAATTTCCAATTTCAACCAAACATGCTAGAAATGCTCCAATTGAGCTAATTAGCTTATTGTGAGAATATTGCAATTGTCTGACAGAAGTGAAAAAAGTAAATTTCCAATTTCAACCAAACATGCTAGAAATGCTCCAATTGAGCTAATTAGCTTATTGTGAGAATATTACAAACGTCTAACAAAATTGAAAAATGTAAATTTCCAATTTCAACCAAACATGCTAGAAATGCTCCAATTGAGCTAATTAGCTTATTGTGAGAATATTGCAATTGGCTGACAGAAGTGAAAAATGTAAATTTCCAATTTCAACCAAACATGCTAGAAATGCTCCAATTGAGCTAATTAGCTTATTGTGAGAATATTGCAATTGTCTGACAAAAGTGAAAAAAGTAAATTTCCAATTTCAACCAAACATGCTAGAAATGCTCAAATTGCGCAAAAAAGCCTACTGTAAGAATTTTACAAACGTCTGACAAAACTGAAAAATGTAAATTTCCAATTTCAACCAAACATGCTAAAAATGCTCCAATTGAGCTAATTAGCTTATTGTGAGAATATTACAAACGTCTGACAACACTGAAAAATGTAAATTTCTAATTTCAACCAAACATGCTAGAAATGCTCCAAATGAGCTAATTAGCTTATTGAGAGAATATTGCAATTGTCTGACAAAAGTGAAAAAAGTAAATTTCCAATTGCAACCAAACATGCTAGAAATGCTCCAATTGAGCTAATTAGCTTATTGTGAGAATATTACAAACGTCTGACAAAAGTGAAAAATGTAAATTTCCAATTTCAACCAAACATGCTAGAAATGCTCCAATTGAGCTAATTAGCTTATTGTGAGAATATTGCAATTGTCTGACAAAAGTGAAAAATGTAAATTTCCAATTTCAACCAAACATGCTAGAAATGCTCCAATTGAGCTAATTAGCTTATTGTGAGAATATTACAAACGTCTAACAAAATTGAAAAATGTAAATTTCCAATTTCAACCAAACATGCTAGAAATGCTCCAATTGAGCTAATTAGCTTATTGTGAGAATATTGCAATTGTCTACAGAAGTGAAAAATGTAAATTTGCAATTTCAACCAAACATGCTAGAAATACTCCAATTTAGCTAATTAGCTTATTGTGAGAATATTACAAACGTCTGACAACACTGAAAAATGTAAATTTCCAATTTCAACCAAACACGCTAGAAATGCTCCAATTGAGCTAATTAGCTTATTGTGAGAATATTGCAATTGTCTGACAAAAGTGAAAAATGTAAATTTCCAATTTCAACCAAACATGCTAGAAATGCTCAAATTGCGCAAATAAGCCTATTGTAAGAATTTTACAAACGTCTGACAAAACTGAAAAATGTAAATTTCCAATTTCAACTAAACATGCTAGAAATGCTCCAATTGAGCTAATTAGCTTATTGTGAGAATATTACAAACGTCTGAACAAACTGAAAAATGTAGATTTCCAATTTCAACCAAACATGCTAGAAATGCTCCAATTGAGCTAATTAGCTTATTGTGAGAATATTACAAACGTCTGACAACACTGAAAAATGTAAATTTCTAACTTCAACCAAACATGCTAGAAATGCTCCAAATGAGCTAATTAGCTTATTGAGAGAATGTTGCAATTGTCTGACAAAAGTGAAAAAAGTAAATTTCCAATTTCAACCAAACATGCTAGAAATGCTCCAAATGAGCTAATTAGCTTATTGAGAGAATGTTGCAATTGTCTGACAAAAGTGAAAATGTAAATTTCCAATTTCAACCAAACATGCTAGAAATGCTCAAATTGCGCAAATAAGCCTACTGTAAGAATTTTACAAACATCTGACAAAACTGAAAAATGTAAATTTCCAATTTCAACCAAACATGCTAGAAATGCTCCAATTGAGCTAATTAGCTTATTGTGAGAATATTACAAACGTCTGACAAAACTGAAAAATGTAGATTTCCAATTTCAACCAAACATGCTAGAAATGCTCCAATTGAGCTAATTAGCTTATTGTGAGAATATTACAAACGTCTGACAAAAGTGAAAAATTTAAATTTCCATATTCAACCAAACATGCTAGAAATGCTCCAATTGAGCTAATTAGCTTATTGAGAGAATATTGCAATTGTTTGACAAAAGTGAAAAATGTAAATTTCCAATTTCAACCAAACGTGCTAGAAATGCTCCAATTGAGCTAATTAGCTTATTGTGAGAATATTACAAACGTCTAACAAAATTAGAAAATGTAAATTTCCAATTTCAACCAAACATGCTAGAAATGCTCCAATTGAGCTAATTAGCTTATTGTGAGAATATTGCAATTGTCTGACAGAAGTTAAAATTGTAAATTTGCAATTTCAACCAAACATGCTAGAAATGCTCCAATTGAGCTAATTAGCTTATTGTGAGAATATTACAAACGTCTAACAAAATTGAAAAATGTAAATTTCCAATTTCAACCAAACATGCTAGAAATGCTCCAATTGAGCTAATTAGCTTATTGTGAGAATATTGCAATTGTCTGACAAAAGTGAAAAAAGTAAATTTCCAATTTCAAACAAACATGCTAGAAATGCTCAAATTGCGCAAATAAGCCTACTGTAAGAATTTTACAAACGTCTGACAAAACTGAAAAATGTAAATTTCCAATTTCAACCAAACATGCTAGAAATGCTCCAATTGAGCTAATTAGCTTATTGTGAGAATATTACAAACGTCTGACAAAACTGAAAAATGTAGATTTCCAATTTCAACCAAACATGCTAGAAATGCTCCAATTGAGCTAATTAGCTTATTGTGAGAATATTGCAATTGTCTGACAAAAGTGAAAAAAGTAAATTTCCAATTTCAACCAAACATGCTAGAAATGCTCCAATTGAGCTAATTAGCTTATTGTGAGAATATTGCAATTGTCTGACAGAAGTGAAAAAAGTAAATTTCCAATTTCAACCAAACATGCTAGAAATGCTCCAATTGAGCTAATTAGCTTATTGTGAGAATATTACAAACGTCTAACAAAATTGAAAAATGTAAATTTCCAATTTCAACCAAACATGCTAGAAATGCTCCAATTGAGCTAATTAGCTTATTGTGAGAATATTGCAATTGGCTGACAGAAGTGAAAAATGTAAATTTCCAATTTCAACCAAACATGCTAGAAATGCTCCAATTGAGCTAATTAGCTTATTGTGAGAATATTGCAATTGTCTGACAAAAGTGAAAAAAGTAAATTTCCAATTTCAACCAAACATGCTAGAAATGCTCAAATTGCGCAAAAAAGCCTACTGTAAGAATTTTACAAACGTCTGACAAAACTGAAAAATGTAAATTTCCAATTTCAACCAAACATGCTAAAAATGCTCCAGTTGAGCCAATTAGCTTATTGTGAGAATATTACAAACGTCTGACAACACTGAAAAATGTAAATTTCTAATTTCAACCAAACATGCTAGAAATGCTCCAAATGAGCTAATTGGCTTATTGAGAGAATATTGCAATTGTCTGACAAAAGTGAAAAAAGTAAATTTCCAATTGCAACCAAACATGCTAGAAATGCTCCAATTGAGCTAATTAGCTTATTGTGAGAATATTACAAACGTCTGACAAAAGTGAAAAATGTAAATTTCCAATTTCAACCAAACATGCTAGAAATGCTCCAATTGAGCTAATTAGCTTATTGTGAGAATATTGCAATTGTCTGACAAAAGTGAAAAATGTAAATTTCCAATTTCAACCAAACATGCTAGAAATGCTCCAATTGAGCTAATTAGCTTATTGTGAGAATATTACAAACGTCTAACAAAATTGAAAAATGTAAATTTCCAATTTCAACCAAACATGCTAGAAATGCTCCAATTGAGCTAATTAGCTTATTGTGAGAATATTGCAATTGTCTACAGAAGTGAAAAATGTAAATTTGCAATTTCAACCAAACATGCTAGAAATACTCCAATTTAGCTAATTAGCTTATTGTGAGAATATTACAAACGTCTGACAACACTGAAAAATGTAAATTTCCAATTTCAACCAAACACGCTAGAAATGCTCCAATTGAGCTAATTAGCTTATTGTGAGAATATTGCAATTGTCTGACAAAAGTGAAAAATGTAAATTTCCAATTTCAACCAAACATGCTAGAAATGCTCAAATTGCGCAAATAAGCCTACTGTAAGAATTTTACAAACGTCTGACAAAACTGAAAAATGTAAATTTCCAATTTCAACTAAACATGCTAGAAATGCTCCAATTGAGCTAATTAGCTTATTGTGAGAATATTACAAACGTCTGAACAAACTGAAAAATGTAGATTTCCAATTTCAACCAAACATGCTAGAAATGCTCCAATTGAGCTAATTAGCTTATTGTGAGAATATTACAAACGTCTGACAACACTGAAAAATGTAAATTTCTAACTTCAACCAAACATGCTAGAAATGCTCCAAATGAGCTAATTAGCTTATTGAGAGAATGTTGCAATTGTCTGACAAAAGTGAAAAAAGTAAATTTCCAATTTCAACCAAACACGCTAGAAACGCTCCAATTGAGCTAATTAGCTTATTGTGAGAATATTGCAATTGTCTGACAAAAGTGAAAAATGTAAATTTCCAATTTCAACCAAACATGCTAGAT
The DNA here is from genome assembly GCF_963576615.1 of Watersipora subatra. Taxonomy (NCBI): domain Eukaryota; kingdom Metazoa; phylum Bryozoa; class Gymnolaemata; order Cheilostomatida; family Watersiporidae; genus Watersipora; species Watersipora subatra. Next base: position 329,882 of record NW_027045241.1, read on the forward strand.
TTGCTCCAATTGAGCTAATTAGCTTACTGTGAGATTATTGCAATTGTCTGACAAAAATGAAAAATGTAAATTTCCAATTTCAACCAAACATGCTAGAAATGCTCCAATTGAGCTAATTAGCTTATTGTGAGAATATTACAAACGTCTGACAAAAGTGAAAAATGTAAATTTCCAATTTCAACCAAACATGCTAGAAATGCTCCAATTGAGCTAATTAGCTTATTGTGAGAATATTGCAATTGTTTGACAAAAGTGAAAAATGTAAGTTTCCAAATTCAACCAAACGTGCTAGAAATGCTCCAATTGAGCTAATTAGCTTATTGTGAGAATATTACAATTGTCTGACAAAAGTGGAAAATGTAAATTTCCAATTTCAACCAAACATGCTAGAAATGCTCCAATTGAGCTAATTAGCTTATTGTGAGAATATTACAAACGTCTAACAAAATTGAAAAATGTAAATTTCCAATTTAAACCAAACATGCTAGAAATGCTCCAATTGAGCTAATTAGCTTATTGTGAGAATATTACAAACGTCTGACAACACTGAAAAATGTAAATTTCTAATTTCAACCAAACATGCTAGAAATGCTCCAATTGAGCTAATTAGCTTATTGTGAGAATATTACAAACGTCTGACAAAACTGAAAAATGTAAATTTCCAATTTCAACCAAACATGCTAGAAATGCTCCAATTGAGCTAATTAGCTTATTGAGAGAATATTGCAATTGTCTGACAAAAGTGAAAAATGTAAATTTCCAATTTCAACCAAACGTGCTAGAAATGCTCCAATTGAGCTAATTAGCTTATTGTGAGAATATTACAAACGTCTGACAAAAGTGAAAAATTTAAATTTCCAATTTCAACCAAACATGCTAGAAATGCTCCAATTGAGCTAATTAGCTTATTGAGAGAATATTGCAATTGTTTGACAAAAGTGAAAAATGTAAATTTCCAATTTCAACCAAACGTGCTAGAAATGCTCCAATTGAGCTAATTAGCTTATTGTGAGAATATTACAAACGTCTGACAAAAGTGAAAAATGTAAATTTCCAATTTCAACCAAACATGCTAGAAATGCTCCAATTGAGCTAATTAGCTTATTGTGAGAATATTGCAGTTGTCTGACAAAAGTGGAAAATGTAAATTTGCAATTTCAACCAAACATGCTAGAAATGCTCCAATTGAGCTAATTAGCTTATTGTGAGAATATTGCAATTGTCTGACAAAAGTGAAAAAAGTAAATTTCCAATTTCAACCAAACATGCTAGAAATGCTCAATTTGCGCAAATAAGCCTACTGTAAGAATTTTACAAACGTCTGACAAAAGTGAAAAATGTAAATTTCCAATTTCAACCAAACATGCTAGAAATACTCCAATTGAGCTAATTAGCTTATTGTGAGAATATTACAAACGTCTAACAAAATTGAAAAATGTAAATTTCCAATTTCAACCAAACATGCTAGAAATGCTCCAATTGAGCTAATTAGCTTATTGTGAGAATATTACAAACGTCTGACAACACTGAAAAATGTAAATTTCCAATTTCAACCAAACATGCTAGAAATGCTCCAATTGAGCTAATTAGCTTACTGTGAGAATATTACAAACGTCTGACAAAACTGAAAAATGTAGATTTCCAATTTTAACCAAACATGCTAGAAATGCTCCAATTGAGCTAATTAGCTTATTGTGAGAATATTACAAACGTCTGACAACACTGAAAAATGTAAATTTCCAATTTCAACCAAACATGCTAGAAATGCTCCAATTGAGCTAATTAGCTTATTGAGAGAATATTGCAATTGTTTGACAAAAGTGAAAAATGTAAATTTCCAATTTCAACCAAACATGCTAGAAATGCTCCAATTGAGCTAATTAGCTTATTGAGAGAATATTGCAATTGTTTGACAAAAGTGAAAAATGTAAATTTCCAATTTCAACCAAACGTGCTAGAAATGCTCCAATTGAGCTAATTAGCTTATTGTGAGAATATAACAAACGTCTGACAACACTGAAAAATGTAAACTTCCAATTTCAACCAAACATGCTAGAAATGCTCCAATTGAGCTAATTAGCTTATTGAGAGAATATTGCAATTGTTTGACAAAAGTGAAAAATGTAAGTTTCCAAATTCAACCAAACGTGCTAGAAATGCTCCAATTGAGCTAATTAGTTTATTGTGAGAATATTACAAACGTCTGACAAAAGTGAAAACTGTAAATTTCCAATTTCAACCAAACATGCTAGAAATGCTCCAATTGAGCTAATTAGCTTATTGTGAGAATATTGCAATTGTCTGACAAAAGTGAAAAATGTAAATTTCCAATTTCAACCAAACATGCTAGAAATGCTCCAATTGAGCTAATTAGCTTATTGTGAGAATATTACAAACGTCTAACAAAATTGAAAAATGTAAATTTCCAATTTAAACCAAACATGCTAGAAATGCTCCAATTGAGCTAATTAGCTTATTGTGAGAATATTGCAATTGTCTGACAGAAGTGAAAAATGTAAATTTCCAATTTTAACCAAACATGCTAGAAATGCTCCAATTGAGCTAATTAGCTTATTGTGAGAATATTACAAACGTCTGACAACACTGAAAAATGTAAATTTCCAATTTCAACCAAACATGCTAGAAATGCTCCAATTGAGCTAATTAGCTTATTGTGAGAATATTGCAATTGTCTGACAAAAGTGAAAAATGTAAATTTCCAATTTCAACCAAACATGCTAGAAATGCTCAAATTGCGCAAATAAGCCTACTGTAAGAATTTTACAAACGTCTGACAAAACTGAAAAATGTAGATTTCCAATTTCAACCAAACATGCTAGAAATGCTCCAATTGAGCTAATTAGCTCATTGTGAGAATATTACAAACGTCTGACAACACTGAAAAATGTAAATTTCTAATTTCAACCAAACATGCTAGAAATGCTCCAATTGAGCTAATTAGCTTATTGTGAGAATATTACAAACGTCTGACAAAATTGAAAATTGTAAATTTCCAATTTCAACCAAACATGCTAGAAATGCTCCAATTGAGCTAATTAGCTTATTGAGAGAATATTGCAATTGTCTGACAAAAGTGAAAAATGTAAATTTCCAATTTCAACCAAATGTGCTAGAAATGCTCCAATTGAGCTAATTAGCTTATTGTGAGAATATTACAAACGTCTGACAAAAGTGAAAAATGTAAATTTCCAATTTCAACCAAACATGCTAGAAATGCTCCAATTGAGCTAATTAGCTTATTGTGAGAATATTGCTATTGTTTGACAAAAGTGAAAAATGTAAATTTCCAATTTCAACCAAACGTGCTAGAAATGCTCCAATTGAGCTAATTAGCTTATTGTGAGAATATTACAAACGTCTGACAAAAGTGAAAAATGTAAATTTCCAATTTCAACCAAACATGCTAGAAATGCTCCAATTGAGCTAATTAGCTTATTGAGAGAATATTGCAATTGTCTGACAAATCTGAAAAATGTAAACTTCCAATTTCAACCAAACATGCTAGAAATGCTCCAATTGAGCTAATTAGCTTATTGTGAGAATATTGCAATTGTCTGACAAAAGTGAAAAAAGTAAATTTCCAATTTCAACCAAACATGCTAGAAATGCTCAAATTGCGCAAATAAGCCTACTGTAAGAATTTTACAAACGTCTGACAAATCTGAAAAATGTAAATTTCCAATATCAACTAAACATGCTAAAAATGCTCCAATTGAGCTAATTAGCTTATTGAGAGAATATTGCAATTGTCTGACAAAAGTGAAAAAAGTAAATTTCCAATTTCAACCAAACATGCTAGAAACGCTCCAATTGAGCTAATTAGCTTATTGTGAGAATATTGCAATTTTCTGACAAAAGTGAAAAATGTAAATTTCCAATTTCAACCAAACATGCTAGATTTGCTCCAATTGAGCTAATTAGCTTACTGTGAGATTATTGCAATTGTCTGGCAAAAGTGAAAAATGTAAATTTCCAATTTCAACCAAACATGCTAGAAATGCTCCAATTGAGCTAATTAGCTTATTGTGAGAATATTACAAACGTCTGACAACACTGAAAAATGTAAATTTCCAATTTCAACCGAAGATGCTAGAAATGCTCCAATTGAGCTAATTAGCTTATTGTGAGAATATTGCAATTGTCTGACAAAAGTGAAAAATGTAAATTTCCAATTTCAACCAAACGTGCTAGAAATGCTCCAATTGAGCTAATTAGCTTATTGTGAGAATATTACAAACGTCTGACAAAAGTGAAAAATGTAAATTTCCAATTTCAACCAAACATGCTAGAAATGCTCCAATTGAGCTAATTAGCTTTTTGAGAGAATATTGCAATTGTTTGACAAAAGTGAAAAATGTAAATTTCCAATTTCAACCAAACATGCTAGAAATGCTCCAATTGAGCTAGTTAGCTTATTGAGAGAATATTGCAATTGTTTGACAAAAGTGAAAAATGTAAATTTCCAATTTCAACCAAACTTGCTAGAAATGCTCCAATTGAGCTAATTAGCTTATTGTGAGAATATTACAAACGTCTGACAGAAGTGAAAAATGTAAATTTGCAATTTCAACCAAACATGCTAGAAATGCTCCAATTGAGCTAATTAGCTTATTGTGAGAATATTACAAACGTCTGACAAAAGTGAAAAATGTAAGTTTCCAAATTCAACCAAACGTGCTAGAAATGCTCCAATTGAGCTAATTAGCTTATTGTGAGAATATTACAAACGTCTGACAAAAGTGAAAAATGTAAATTTCCAATTTCAACCAAACATGCTGGAAATGCTCCAATTGAGCTAATTAGCTTATTGTGAGAATATTGCAATTGTCTGACAAAAGTGAAAAATGTAAATTTCCAATTTCAACCAAACATGCTAGAAATGCTCCATTTGAGCTAATTAAGCTTATTGTGAGAATATTACAAACGTCTAACAAAATTTAAAAATGTAAATTTCCAATTAACACCAAACATGCTAGAAATGCTCCAATTGAGCTAATTAGCTTATTGTGAGAATATTGCAATTGTCTGACAGAAGTGAAAAATGTAAATTTCCAATTTCAACCAAACATGCTAGAAATGCTCCAATTGAGCTAATTAGCTTATTGTGAGAATATTGCAATTGTCTGACAAAAGTGAAAAATGTAAATTTCCAATTTCAACCAAACATGCTAGAAATGCTCAAATTGCGCAAATAAGCCTACTGTAAGAATTTTACAAACGTCTGACAAAACTGAAAAATGTAAATTTCCAATTTCAACCAAACATGCTAAAAATGCTCCAATTGAGCTAATTAGCTTATTGTGAGAATATTACAAACGTCTGACAAAACTGAAAAATGTAGATTTCCAATTTCAACCAAACATGCTAGAAATGCTCCAATTGAGCTAATTAGCTTATTGTGAGAATATTACAAACGTCTGACAAAACTGAAAAATGTAGATTTCCAATTTCAACCAAACATGCTAGAAATGCTCCAATTGAGCTAATTAGCTTATTGAGAGAATATTGCAATTGTTTGACAAAAGTGAAAAATGTAAATTTCCAATTTCAACCAAACTTGCTAGAAATGCTCCAATTGAGCTAATTAGCTTATTGTGAGAATATTACAAACGTCTGACAGAAGTGAAAAATGTAAATTTGCAATTTCAACCAAACATGCTAGAAATGCTCCAATTGAGCTAATTAGCTTATTGTGAGAATATTACAAACGTCTGACAAAAGTGAAAAATGTAAGTTTCCAAATTCAACCAAACGTGCTAGAAATGCTCCAATTGAGCTAATTAGCTTATTGTGAGAATATTACAAACGTCTGACAAAACTGAAAAATGTAAATTTCCAATTTCAACCAAACATGCTGGAAATGCTCCAATTGAGCTAATTAGCTTATTGTGAGAATATTGCAATTGTCTGACAAAAGTGAAAAATGTAAATTTCCAATTTCAACCAAACATGCTAGAAATGCTCCAATTGAGCTAATTAAGCTTATTGTGAGAATATTACAAACGTCTAACAAAATTTAAAAATGTAAATTTCCAATTAACACCAAACATGCTAGAAATGCTCCAATTGAGCTAATTAGCTTATTGTGAGAATATTGCAATTGTCTGACAGAAGTGAAAAATGTAAATTTCCAATTTCAACCAAACATGCTAGAAATGCTCCAATTGAGCTAATTAGCTTATTGTGAAAATATTGCAATTGTCTGACAAAAGTGAAAAATGTAAATTTCCAATTTCAACCAAACATGCTAGAAATGCTCAAATTGCGCAAATAAGCCTACTGTAAGAATTTTACAAACGTCTGACAAAACTGAAAAATGTAAATTTCCAATTTCAACCAAACATGCTAGAAATGCTCCAATTGAGCTAATTAGCTTACTGTGAGAATATTACAAACGTCTGACAAAACTGAAAAATGTAGATTTCCAATTTCAACCAAACATGCTAGAAATGCTCCAATTGAGCTAATTAGCTTATTGTGAGAATATTACAAACGTCTGACAAAAGTGAAAAATTTAAATTTCCATATTCAACCAAACATGCTAGAAATGCTCCAATTGAGCTAATTAGCTTATTGAGAGAATATTGCAATTGTTTGACAAAAGTGAAAAATGTAAATTTCCAATTTCAACCAAACGTGCTAGAAATGCTCCAATTGAGCTAATTAGCTTATTGTGAGAATATTACAAACGTCTAACAAAATTAGAAAATGTAAATTTCCAATTTCAACCAAACATGCTAGAAATGCTCCAATTGAGCTAATTAGCTTATTGTGAGAATATTGCAATTGTCTGACAGAAGTGAAAACTGTAAATTTGCAATTTCAACCAAACATGCTAGAAATGCTCCAATTGAGCTAATTAGCTTATTGTGAGAATATTACAAACGTCTAACAAAATTGAAAAATGTAAATTTCCAATTTCAACCAAACATGCTAGAAATGCTCCAATTGAGCTAATTAGCTTATTGTGAGAATATTGCAATTGTCTGACAGAAGTGAAAATTGTAAATTTGCAATTTCAACCAAACATGCTAGAAATGCTCCAATTGAGCTAATTAGCTTATTGTGAGAATATTACAAACGTCTAACAAAATTGAAAAATGTAAATTTCCAATTTCAACCAAACATGCTAGAAATGCTCCAATTGAGCTAATTAGCTTATTGTGAGAATATTGCAATTGTCTGACAAAAGTGAAAAAAGTAAATTTCCAATTTCAAACAAACATGCTAGAAATGCTCAAATTGCGCAAATAAGCCTACTGTAAGAATTTTACAAACGTCTGACAAAACTGAAAAATGTAAATTTCCAATTTCAACCAAACATGCTAGAAATGCTCCAATTGAGCTAATTAGCTTATTGTGAGAATATTGCAATTGTCTGACAAAAGTGAAAAAAGTAAATTTCCAATTTCAACCAAACATGCTAGAAATGCTCCAATTGAGCTAATTAGCTTGTTGTGAGAATATTGCAATTGTCTGACAGAAGTGAAAAAAGTAAATTTCCAATTTCAACCAAACATGCTAGAAATGCTCCAATTGAGCTAATTAGCTTATTGTGAGAATATTACAAACGTCTAACAAAATTGAAAAATGTAAATTTCCAATTTCAACCAAACATGCTAGAAATGCTCCAATTGAGCTAATTAGCTTATTGTGAGAATATTGCAATTGGCTGACAGAAGTGAAAAATGTAAATTTCCAATTTCAACCAAACATGCTAGAAATGCTCCAATTGAGCTAATTAGCTTATTGTGAGAATATTGCAATTGTCTGACAAAAGTGAAAAAAGTAAATTTCCAATTTCAACCAAACATGCTAGAAATGCTCAAATTGCGCAAAAAAGCCTACTGTAAGAATTTTACAAACGTCTGACAAAACTGAAAAATGTAAATTTCCAATTTCAACCAAACATGCTAAAAATGCTCCAATTGAGCTAATTAGCTTATTGTGAGAATATTACAAACGTCTGACAACACTGAAAAATGTAAATTTCTAATTTCAACCAAACATGCTAGAAATGCTCCAAATGAGCTAATTAGCTTATTGAGAGAATATTGCAATTGTCTGACAAAAGTGAAAAAAGTAAATTTCCAATTGCAACCAAACATGCTAGAAATGCTCCAATTGAGCTAATTAGCTTATTGTGAGAATATTACAAACGTCTGACAAAAGTGAAAAATGTAAATTTCCAATTTCAACCAAACATGCTAGAAATGCTCCAATTGAGCTAATTAGCTTATTGTGAGAATATTGCAATTGTCTGACAAAAGTGAAAAATGTAAATTTCCAATTTCAACCAAACATGCTAGAAATGCTCCAATTGAGCTAATTAGCTTATTGTGAGAATATTACAAACGTCTAACAAAATTGAAAAATGTAAATTTCCAATTTCAACCAAACATGCTAGAAATGCTCCAATTGAGCTAATTAGCTTATTGTGAGAATATTACAAACGTCTAACAAAATTGAAAAATGTAAATTTCCAATTTCAACCAAACATGCTAGAAATGCTCCAATTGAGCTAATTAGCTTATTGTGAGAATATTACAAACGTCTGACAACACTGAAAAATGTAAATTTCCAATTTCAACCGAAGATGCTAGAAATGCTCCAATTGAGCTAATTAGCTTATTGTGAGAATATTGCAATTGTCTGACAAAAGTGAAAAATGTAAATTTCCAATTTCAACCAAACGTGCTAGAAATGCTCCAATTGAGCTAATTAGCTTATTGTGAGAATATTACAAACGTCTGACAAAAGTGAAAAATGTAAATTTCCAATTTCAACCAAACATGCTAGAAATGCTCCAATTGAGCTAATTAGCTTTTTGAGAGAATATTGCAATTGTTTGACAAAAGTGAAAAATGTAAATTTCCAATTTCAACCAAACATGCTAGAAATGCTCCAATTGAGGTAATTAGCTTATTGAGAGAATATTGCAATTGTTTGACAAAAGTGAAAAATGTAAATTTCCAATTTCAACCAAACTTGCTAGAAATGCTCCAATTGAGCTAATTAGCTTATTGTGAGAATATTACAAACGTCTGACAGAAGTGAAAAATGTAAATTTGCAATTTCAACCAAACATGCTAGAAAAGCTCCAATTGAGCTAATTAGCTTATTGTGAGAATATTACAAACGTCTGACAAAAGTGAAAAATGTAAGTTTCCAAATTCAACCAAACGTGCTAGAAATGCTCCAATTGAGCTAATTAGCTTATTGTGAGAATATTACAAACGTCTGACAAAAGTGAAAAATGTAAATTTCCAATTTCAACCAAACATGCTAGAAATGCTCCAATTGAGCTAATTAAGCTTATTGTGAGAATATTACAAACGTCTAACAAAATTTAAAAATGTAAATTTCCAATTTAAACCAAACATGCTAGAAATGCTCCAATTGAGCCAATTAGCTTATTGTGAGAATATTGCAATTGTCTGACAGAAGTGAAAAATGTAAATTTCCAATTTCAACCAAACATGCTAGAAATGCTCCAATTGAGCTAATTAGCTTATTGTGAGAATATTACAAACGTCTAACAAAATTGAAAAATGTAAATTTCCAATTTCAACCAAACATGCTAGAAATGCTCCAATTGAGCTAATTAGCTTATTGTGAGAATATTGCAATTGGCTGACAGAAGTGAAAAATGTAAATTTCCAATTTCAACCAAACATGCTAGAAATGCTCCAATTGAGCTAATTAGCTTATTGTGAGAATATTGCAATTGTCTGACAAAAGTGAAAAAAGTAAATTTCCAATTTCAACCAAACATGCTAGAAATGCTCAAATTGCGCAAAAAAGCCTACTGTAAGAATTTTACAAACATCTGACAAAACTGAAAAATGTAAATTTCCAATTTCAACCAAACATGCTAAAAATGCTCCAATTGAGCTAATTAGCTTATTGTGAGAATATTACAAACGTCTGACAACACTGAAAAATGTAAATTTCTAATTTCAACCAAACATGCTAGAAATGCTCCAAATGAGCTAATTAGCTTATTGAGAGAATATTGCAATTGTCTGACAAAAGTGAAAAAAGTAAATTTCCAATTGCAACCAAACATGCTAGAAATGCTCCAATTGAGCTAATTAGCTTATTGTGAGAATATTACAAACGTCTGACAAAAGTGAAAAATGTAAATTTCCAATTTCAACCAAACATGCTAGAAATGCTCCAATTGAGCTAATTAGCTTATTGTGAGAATATTGCAATTGTCTGACAAAAGTGAAAAATGTAAATTTCCAATTTCAACCAAACATGCTAGAAATGCTCCAATTGAGCTAATTAGCTTATTGTGAGAATATTACAAACGTCTAACAAAATTGAAAAATGTAAATTTCCAATTTCAACCAAACATGCTAGAAATGTTCCAATTGAGCTAATTAGCTTATTGTGAGAATATTGCAATTGTCTACAGAAGTGAAAAATGTAAATTTGCAATTTCAACCAAACATGCTAGAAATACTCCAATTTAGCTAATTAGCTTATTGTGAGAATATTACAAACGTCTGACAACACTGAAAAATGTAAATTTCCAATTTCAACCAAACATGCTAGAAATGCTCCAATTGAGCTAATTAGCTTATTGTGAGAATATTGCAATTGTCTACAGAAGTGAAAAATGTAAATTTGCAATTTCAACCAAACATGCTAGAAATACTCCAATTTAGCTAATTAGCTTATTGTGAGAATATTGCAATAGTCTGACAAAAGTGAAAAAAGTAAATTTCCAATTTCAACCAAACATGCTAGAAATGTTCAAATTGCGCAAATAAGCCTACTGTAAGAATTTTACAAACGTCTGACAAAACTGAAAAATGTAAATTTCCAATTTCAACCAAACATGCTAGAAATGCTCCAATTGAGCTAATTAGCTTATTGTGAGAATATTACAAACGTCTGACAAAACTGAAAAATGTAGATTTCCAATTTCAACCAAACATGCTAGAAATGCTCCAATTGAGCTAATTAGCTTATTGTGAGAATATTACAAACGTCTGACAACACTGAAAAATGTAAATTTCCAATTTCAACCAAACATGCTAGAAATGCTCCAATTGAGCTAATTAGCTTATTGTGAGAATATTACAAACATCTAACAAAAGTGAAAAATGTAAATTTCCAATTTAAACCAAACATGCTAGAAATGCTCCAATTGAGCTAATTAGCTTATTGTGAGAATATTGCAATTGTCTGACAGAAGTGAAAAATGTAAATTTCCAATTTCAACCAAACATGCTAGAAATGCTCCAATTGAGCTAATTAGCTTATTGTGAAAATATTACAAACGTCTGACAACACTGAAAAATGTAAATTTCCAATTTCAACCAAACATGCTAGAAATGCTCCAATTGAGCTAATTAGCTTATTGTGAGAATATTGCAATTGTCTGACAAAAGTGAAAAATGTATATTTCCAATTTCAACCAAACATGCTAGAAATGCTCAAATTGCGCAAATAAGCCTACTGTAAGAATTTTACAAACGTCTGACAAAACTGAAAAATGTAAATTTCCAATTTCAACTAAACATGCTAGATTTGCTCCAATTGAGCTAATTAGCTTACTGTGAGATTATTGCAATTGTCTGACAAAAATGAAAAATGTAAATTTCCAATTTCAACCAAACATGCTAGAAATGCTCCAATTGAGCTAATTAGCTTATTGTGAGAATATTACAAACGTCTGACAACACTGAAAAATGTAGATTTCCAATTTCAACCGAAGATGCTAGAAATGCTCCAATTGAGCTAATTAGCTTATTGTGAGAATATTGCAATTGTCTGACAAAAGTGAAAAATGTAAATTTCCAATTTCAACCAAACATGCTAGATTTGCTCCAATTGAGCTAATTAGCTTACTGTGAGATTATTGCAATTGTCTGACAAAAATGAAAAATGTAAATTTCCAATTTCAACCAAACATGCTAGAAATGCTCCAATTGAGCTAATTAGCTTATTGTGAGAATATTACAAACGTCTGACAACACTGAAAAATGTAGATTTCCAATTTCAACCGAAGATGCTAGAAATGCTCCAATTGAGCTAATTAGCTTATTGTGAGAATATTGCAATTGTCTGACAAAAGTGAAAAATGTAAATTTCCAATTTCAACCAAACATGCTAGAAATGCTCCAATTGAGCTAATTAGCTTATTGTGAGAATATTACAAACGTCTAACAAAATTGAAAAATGTAAATTTCCAATTTCAACCAAACATGCTAGAAATGTTCCAATTGAGCTAATTAGCTTATTGTGAGAATATTGCAATTGTCTACAGAAGTGAAAAATGTAAATTTGCAATTTCAACCAAACATGCTAGAAATACTCCAATTTAGCTAATTAGCTTATTGTGAGAATATTACAAACGTCTGACAACACTGAAAAATGTAAATTTCCAATTTCAACCAAACATGCTAGAAATGCTCCAATTGAGCTAATTAGCTTATTGTGAGAATATTGCAATTGTCTACAGAAGTGAAAAATGTAAATTTGCAATTTCAACCAAACATGCTAGAAATACTCCAATTTAGCTAATTAGCTTATTGTGAGAATATTGCAATAGTCTGACAAAAGTGAAAAAAGTAAATTTCCAATTTCAACCAAACATGCTAGAAATGTTCAAATTGCGCAAATAAGCCTACTGTAAGAATTTTACAAACGTCTGACAAAACTGAAAAATGTAAATTTCCAATTTCAACCAAACATGCTAGAAATGCTCCAATTGAGCTAATTAGCTTATTGTGAGAATATTACAAACGTCTGACAAAACTGAAAAATGTAGATTTCCAATTTCAACCAAACATGCTAGAAATGCTCCAATTGAGCTAATTAGCTTATTGTGAGAATATTACAAACGTCTGACAACACTGAAAAATGTAAATTTCCAATTTCAACCAAACATGCTAGAAATGCTCCAATTGAGCTAATTAGCTTATTGTGAGAATATTACAAACGTCTAACAAAAGTGAAAAATGTAAATTTCCAATTTAAACCAAACATGCTAGAAATGCTCCAATTGAGCTAATTAGCTTATTGTGAGAATATTGCAATTGTCTGACAGAAGTGAAAAATGTAAATTTCCAATTTCAACCAAACATGCTAGAAATGCTCCAATTGAGCTAATTAGCTTATTGTGAAAATATTACAAACGTCTGACAACACTGAAAAATGTAAATTTCCAATTTCAACCAAACATGCTAGAAATGCTCCAATTGAGCTAATTAGCTTATTGTGAGAATATTGCAATTGTCTGACAAAAGTGAAAAATGTATATTTCCAATTTCAACCAAACATGCTAGAAATGCTCAAATTGCGCAAATAAGCCTACTGTAAGAATTTTACAAACGTCTGACAAAACTGAAAAATGTAAATTTCCAATTTCAACTAAACATGCTAGATTTGCTCCAATTGAGCTAATTAGCTTACTGTGAGATTATTGCAATTGTCTGACAAAAATGAAAAATGTAAATTTCCAATTTCAACCAAACATGCTAGAAATGCTCCAATTGAGCTAATTAGCTTATTGTGAGAATATTACAAACGTCTGACAACACTGAAAAATGTAGATTTCCAATTTCAACCGAAGATGCTAGAAATACTCCAATTGAGCTAATTAGCTTATTGTGAGAATATTGCAATTGTCTGACAAAAGTGAAAAATGTAAATTTCCAATTTCAACCAAACATGCTAGATTTGCTCCAATTGAGCTAATTAGCTTACTGTGAGATTATTGCAATTGTCTGACAAAAATGAAAAATGTAAATTTCCAATTTCAACCAAACATGCTAGAAATGCTCCAATTGAGCTAATTAGCTTATTGTGAGAATATTACAAACGTCTGACAACACTGAAAAATGTAGATTTCCAAATTCAACCGAAGATGCTAGAAATGCTCCAATTGAGCTAATTAGCTTATTGTGAGAATATTGCAATTGTCTGACAAAAGTGAAAAATGTAAATTTCCAATTTCAACCAAACGTGCTAGAAATGCTCCAATTGAGCTAATTAGCTTATTGTGAGTATATTACAAACGTCTGACAAAAGTGAAAAATGTAAATTTCCAATTTCAACCAAACATGCTAGAAATGCTCCAATTGAGCTAATTAGCTTATTGTGAGAATATTGCAATTGTTTGACAAAAGTGAAAAATGTAAGTTTCCAAATTCAACCAAACGTGCTAGAAATGCTCCAATTGAGCTAATTAGCTTATTGTGAGAATATTACAAACGTCTGACAAAAGTGAAAAATGTAAATTTCCAATTTCAACCAAACATGCTAGAAATGCTCCAATTGAGCTATTTAGCTTATTGTGAGAATATTGCAATTGTCTGACAAAAGTGAAAAATGTAAATTTCTAATTTCAACCAAACATGCTAGAAATGCTCCAATTGAGCTAATTAGCTTATTGTGAGAATATTGCAATTGTCTGACAGAAGTGAAAAATGTAAATTTCCAATTTCAACCAAACATGCTAGAAATGCTCCAATTGAGCTAATTAGCTTATTGTGAGAATATTACAAACGTCTGACAGAAGTGAAAAATGTAAATTTGCAATTTCAACCAAACATGCTAGAAATGCTCCAATTGAGCTAATTAGCTTATTGTGAGAATATTACAAACGTCTGACAAAAGTGAAAAATGTAAATTTCCAATTTCAACCAAACATGCTAGAAATGCTCCAATTGAGCTAATTAGCTTATTGAGAGAATATTGCAATTGTTTGACAAAAGTGAAAAAATTTAACTTTCCAAATTCAACCAAACGTGCTAGAAATGCTCCAATTGAGCTAATTAGCTTATTGTGAGAATATTACAAACGTCTGACAAAAGTGAAAAATGTAAATTTCCAATTTCAACCAAACATGCTAGAAATGCTCCAATTGAGCTAATTAGCTTATTGTGAGAATATTGCAATTGTCTGACAAAAGTGAAAAATGTAAATTTCCAATTTCAACCAAACATGCTAGAAATGCTCCAATTGAGCTAATTAGCTTATTGTGAGAATATTACAAACGTCTGACAACACTGAAAAATGTAAATTTCCAATTTCAACCAAACATGCTAGAAATGCTCCAATTGAGCTAATTAGCTTACTGTGAGAATATTGCAATTGTCTGACAAAAGTGAAAAATGTAAATTTCCAATTTCAACCAAACATGCTAGAAATGCTCAAATTGCGCAAATAAGCCTACTGTAAGAATTTTACAAACGTCTGACAAAACTGAAAAATGTAAATTTCCAATTTCAACCAAACATGCTAGAAATGCTCCAATTGAGCTAATTAGCTTATTGTGAGAATATTACAGACGTCTGACAAAACTGAAAAATGTAGATTTCCAATTTCAACCAAACATGCTAGAAATGCTCCAATTGAGCTAATTAGCTTATTGTGAGAATATTACAAACGTCTGACAACACTGAAAAATGTAAATTTCTAATTTCAACCAAACATGCTAGAAATGCTCCAATTGAGCTAATTAGCTTATTGTGAGAATATTACAAACGTCTGACAAAACTGAAAAATGTAAATTTCCAATTTCAACCAAAAATGCTAGAAATGCTCCAATTGAGCTAATTAGCTTATTGAGAGAATATTGCAATTGTCTGACAAAAGTGAAAACAGTAAATTTCCAATTGCAACCAAACATGCTAGAAATGCTCCAATTGAGCTAATTAGCTTATTGTGAGAATATTACAAACGTCTGACAAAAGTGAAAAATGTAAATTTCCAATTTCAACCAAACATGCTAGAAATGCTCCAATTGAGCTAATTAGCTTATTGTGAGAATATTGCAATTGTCTGACAAAAGTGAAAAATGTAAATTTCCAATTTCAACCAAACATGCTAGAAATGCTCCAATTGAGCTAATTAGCTTATTGTGAGAATATTACAAACGTCTAACAAAATTGAAAAATGTAGATTTCCAATTTCAACCAAACATGCTAGAAATGTTCCAATTGAGCTAATTAGCTTATTGTGAGAATATTGCAATTGTCTACAGAAGTGAAAAATGTAAATTTGCAATTTCAACCAAACATGCTAGAAATACTCCAATTTAGCTAATTAGCTTATTGTGAGAATATTACAAACGTCTGACAACACTGAAAAATGTAAATTTCCAATTTCAACCAAACATGCTAGAAATGCTCCAATTGAGCTAATTAGCTTATTGTGAGAATATTGCAATTGTCTACAGAAGTGAAAAATGTAAATTTGCAATTTCAACCAAACATGCTAGAAATACTCCAATTTAGCTAATTAGCTTATTGTGAGAATATTGCAATAGTCTGACAAAAGTGAAAAAAGTAAATTTCCAATTTCAACCAAACATGCTAGAAATGTTCAAATTGCGCAAATAAGCCTACTGTAAGAATTTTACAAACGTCTGACAAAACTGAAAAATGTAAATTTCCAATTTCAACCAAACATGCTAGAAATGCTCCAATTGAGCTAATTAGCTTATTGTGAGAATATTACAAACGTCTGACAAAACTGAAAAATGTAGATTTCCAATTTCAACCAAACATGCTAGAAATGCTCCAATTGAGCTAATTAGCTTATTGTGAGAATATTACAAACGTCTGACAACACTGAAAAATGTAAATTTCCAATTTCAACCAAACATGCTAGAAATGCTCCAATTGAGCTAATTAGCTTATTGTGAGAATATTACAAACGTCTAACAAAAGTGAAAAATGTAAATTTCCAATTTAAACCAAACATGCTAGAAATGCTCCAATTGAGCTAATTAGCTTATTGTGAGAATATTGCAATTGTCTGACAGAAGTGAAAAATGTAAATTTCCAATTTCAACCAAACATGCTAGAAATGCTCCAATTGAGCTAATTAGCTTATTGTGAAAATATTACAAACGTCTGACAACACTGAAAAATGTAAATTTCCAATTTCAACCAAACATGCTAGAAATGCTCCAATTGAGCTAATTAGCTTATTGTGAGAATATTGCAATTGTCTGACAAAAGTGAAAAATGTATATTTCCAATTTCAACCAAACATGCTAGAAATGCTCAAATTGCGCAAATAAGCCTACTGTAAGAATTTTACAAACGTCTGACAAAACTGAAAAATGTAAATTTCCAATTTCAACTAAACATGCTAGAAATGCTCCAATTGAGCTAATTAGCTTATTGTGAGAATATTACAAACGTCTGAACAAACTGAAAAATGTAGATTTCCAATTTCAACCAAACATGCTAGAAATGCTCCAATTGAGCTAATTAGCTTATTGTGAGAATATTACAAACGTCTGACAACACTGAAAAATGTAAATTTCTAACTTCAACCAAACATGCTAGAAATGCTCCAAATGAGCTAATTAGCTTATTGAGAGAATGTTGCAATTGTCTGACAAAAGTGAAAAAAGTAAATTTCCAATTTCAACCAAACACGCTAGAAACGCTCCAATTGAGCTAATTAGCTTATTGTGAGAATATTGCAATTGTCTGACAAAAGTGAAAAATGTAAATTTCCAATTTCAACCAAACATGCTAGATTTGCTCCAATTGAGCTAATTAGCTTACTGTGAGATTATTGCAATTGTCTGACAAAAATGAAAAATGTAAATTTCCAATTTCAACCAAACATGCTAGAAATGCTCCAATTGAGCTAATTAGCTTATTGTGAGAATATTACAAACGTCTGACAACACCGAAAAATGTAGATTTCCAATTTCAACCGAAGATGCTAGAAATGCTCCAATTGAGCTAATTAGCTTATTGTGAGAATATTGCAATTGTCTGACAAAAGTGAAAAATGTAAATTTCCAATTTCAACCAAACGTGCTAGAAATGCTCCAATTGAGCTAATTAGCTTATTGTGAGTATATTACAAACGTCTGACAAAAGTGAAAAATGTAAATTTTCAATTTCAACCAAACATGCTAGAAATGCTCCAATTGAGCTAATTAGCTTATTGTGAGAATATTGCAATTGTTTGACAAAAGTGAAAAATGTAAGTTTCCAAATTCAACCAAACATGCTAGAAATGCTCCAATTGAGCTAATTAGCTTATTGTGAGAATATTACAAACGTCTGACAAAAGTGAAAAATGTAAATTTCCAATTTCAACCAAACATGCTAGAAATGCTCCAATTGAGCTATTTAGCTTATTGTGAGAATATTGCAATTGTCTGACAAAAGTGAAAAATGTAAATTTCTAATTTCAACCAAACATGCTAGAAATGCTCCAATTGAGCTAATTAGCTTATTGTGAGAATATTGCAATTGTCTGACAGAAGTGAAAAATGTAAATTTCCAATTTCAACCAAACATGCAAGAAATGCTCCAATTGAGCTAATTAGCTTATTGTGAGAATATTACAAACGTCTGACAGAAGTGAAAAATGTAAATTTGCAATTTCAACCAAACATGCTAGAAATGCTCCAATTGAGCTAATTAGCTTATTGTGAGAATATTACAAACGTCTGACAAAAGTGAAAAATGTAAATTTCCAATTTCAACCAAACATGCTAGAAATGCTCCAATTGAGCTAATTAGCTTATTGAGAGAATATTGCAATTGTTTGACAAAAGTGAAAAAATTTAACTTTCCAAATTCAACCAAACGTGCTAGAAATGCTCCAATTGAGCTAATTAGCTTATTGTGAGAATATTACAAACGTCTGACAAAAGTGAAAAATGTAAATTTCCAATTTCAACCAAACATGCTAGAAATGCTCCAATTGAGCTAATTAGCTTATTGTGAGAATATTGCAATTGTCTGACAAAAGTGAAAAATGTAAATTTCCAATTTCAACCAAACATGCTAGAAATGCTCCAATTGAGCTAATTAGCTTATTGTGAGAATATTACAAACGTCTGACAACACTGAAAAATGTAAATTTCCAATTTCAACCAAACATGCTAGAAATGCTCCAATTGAGCTAATTAGCTTATTGTGAGAATATTGCAATTGTCTGACAAAAGTGAAAAATGTAAATTTCCAATTTCAACCAAACATGCTAGAAATGCTCAAATTGCGCAAATAAGCCTACTGTAAGAATTTTACAAACGTCTGACAAAACTGAAAAATGTAAATTTCCAATTTCAACCAAACATGCTAGAAATGCTCCAATTGAGCTAATTAGCTTATTGTGAGAATATTACAGACGTCTGACAAAACTGAAAAATGTAGATTTCCAATTTCAACCAAACATGCTAGAAATGCTCCAATTGAGCTAATTAGCTTATTGTGAGAATATTACAAACGTCTGACAACACTGAAAAATGTAAATTTCTAATTTCAACCAAACATGCTAGAAATGCTCCAATTGAGCTAATTAGCTTATTGTGAGAATATTACAAACGTCTGACAAAACTGAAAAATGTAAATTTCCAATTTCAACCAAAAATGCTAGAAATGCTCCAATTGAGCTAATTAGCTTATTGAGAGAATATTGCAATTGTCTGACAAAAGTGAAAAATGTAAATTTCCAATTTCAACCAAACGTGCTAGAAATGCTCCAATTGAGCTAATTAGCTTATTGTGAGAATATTACAAACGTCTGACAAAACTGAAAAATTTAAATTTCCAATTTCAACCAAACATGCTAGAAATGCTCCAATTGAGCTAATTAGCTTATTGAGAGAATATTGCAATTGTTTGACAAAAGTGAAAAATGTAAATTTCCAATTTCAACCAACTGTGCTAGAAATGCTCCAATTGAGCTAATTAGCTTATTGTGAGAATATTACAAACGTCTGACAAAAGTGAAAAATGTAAATTTCCAATTTCAACCAAACATGCTAGAAATGCTCCAATTGAGCTAATTAGCTTATTGAGAGAATATTGCAATTGTTTGACAAAAGTGAAAAATGTAAATTTCCAATTTCAACCAAACGTGCTAGAAATGCTCCAATTGAGCTAATTAGCTTATTGTGAGAATATTACAAACGTCTGACAAAAGTGAAAAATGTAAATTTCCAATTTCAACCAAACATGCTAGAAATGCTCCAATTGAGCTAATTAGCTTATTGTGAGAATATTGCAATTGTCTGACAAAAGTGAAAAATGTAAAATTCCAATTTCAACCAAACATGCTAGAAATGCTCTAATTGAGCTAATTAGCTTATTGTGAGAATATTACAAACGTCTAACAAAATTGAAAAATGTAAATTTCCAATTTAAACCAAACATGCTAGAAATGCTCCAATTGAGCTAATTAGCTTATTGTGAGAATATTGCAATTGTCTGACAGAAGTGAAAAATGTAAATTTTCAATTTCAACCAAACATGCTAGAAATGCTCCAATTGAGCTAATTAGCTTATTGTGAGAATATTACAAACGTCTGACAACACTGAAAAATGTAAATTTCCAATTTCAACCAAACATGCTAGAAATGCTCCAATTGAGCTAATTAGCTTATTGTGAGAATATTGCAATTGTCTGACAAAAGTGAAAAATGTAAATTTCCAATTTCAACCAAACATGCTAGAAATGCTCAAATTGCGCAAATAAGCCTACTGTAAGAATTTTACAAAAGTCTGACAAAACTGAAAAATGTAAATTTCCAATTTCAACCAAACACGCTAGAAATGCTCCAATTGAGCTAATTAGCTTATTGTGAGAATATTACAAACGTCTGACAAAACTGAAAAATGTAGATTTCCAATTTCAACCAAACGTGCTAGAAATGCTCCAATTGAGCTAATTAGCTTATTGTGAGAATATTACAAACGTCTGACAACACTGAAAAATGTAAATTTCTAATTTCAACCAAACATGCTAGAAATGCTCCAATTGAGCTAATTAGCTTATTGTGAGAATATTACAAACGTCTGACAAAACTGAAAAATGTAAATTTCCAATTTCAACCAAACATGCTAGAAATGCTCCAATTGAGCTAATTAGCTTATTGAGAGAATATTGCAATTGTCTGACAAAAGTGAAAAATGTAAATTTCCAATTTCAACCAAACGTGCTAGAAATGCTCCAATTAAGCTAATTAGCTTATTGTGAGAATATTACAAACGTCTGACAAAAGTGAAAAATTTAAATTTCCAATTTCAACCAAACATGCTAGAAATGCTCCAATTGAGCTAATTAGCTTATTGTGAGAATATTACAAACGTCTGACAACACTGAAAAATGTAAATTTCCAATTTCAACCAAACATGCTAGAAATGCTCCAATTGAGCTAATTAGCTTATTGTGAGAATATTGCAATTGTCTGACAAAAGTGAAAAATGTAAATTTCCAATTTCAACCAAACATGCTAGAAATGCTCAAATTGCGCAAATAAGCCTACTGTAAGAATTTTACAAACGTCTGACAAAACTGAAAAATGTAAATTTCCAATTTCAACCAAACATGCTAGAAATGCTCCAATTGAGCTAATTAGCTTATTGTGAGAATATTACAGACGTCTGACAAAACTGAAAAATGTAGATTTCCAATTTCAACCAAACATGCTAGAAATGCTCCAATTGAGCTAATTAGCTTATTGTGAGAATATTACAAACGTCTGACAACACTGAAAAATGTAAATTTCTAATTTCAACCAAACATGCTAGAAATGCTCCAATTGAGCTAATTAGCTTATTGTGAGAATATTACAAACGTCTGACAAAACTGAAAAATGTAAATTTCCAATTTCAACCAAAAATGCTAGAAATGCTCCAATTGAGCTAATTAGCTTATTGAGAGAATATTGCAATTGTCTGACAAAAGTGAAAAATGTAAATTTCCAATTTCAACCAAACGTGCTAGAAATGCTCCAATTGAGCTAATTAGCTTATTGTGAGAATATTACAAACGTCTGACAAAACTGAAAAATTTAAATTTCCAATTTCAACCAAACATGCTAGAAATGCTCCAATTGAGCTAATTAGCTTATTGAGAGAATATTGCAATTGTTTGACAAAAGTGAAAAATGTAAATTTCCAATTTCAACCAACTGTGCTAGAAATGCTCCAATTGAGCTAATTAGCTTATTGTGAGAATATTACAAACGTCTGACAAAAGTGAAAAATGTAAATTTCCAATTTCAACCAAACATGCTAGAAATGCTCCAATTGAGCTAATTAGCTTATTGTGAGAATATTACAAACGTCTGACAACACTGAAAAATGTAAATTTCTAACTTCAATCAAACATGCTAGAAATGCTCCAAATGAGCTAATTAGCTTATTGAGAGAATATTCCAATTGTCTGACAAAAGTGAAAAAAGTAAATTTCCAATTTCAACGAAACATGCTAGAAACGCTCCAATTGAGCTAATTAGCTTATTGTGAGAATATTGCCATTGTCTGACAAAAGTGAAAAATGTAAATTTCCAATTTCAACCAAACATGCTAGATTTGCTCAAATTGAGCTAATTAGCTTACTGTGAGATTATTGCAATTGTCTGACAAAAGTGAAAAATGTAAATTTTCAATTTCAACCAAACATGCTAGAAATGCTCCAATTGAGCTAATTAGCTTATTGTGAGAATATTACAAACGTCTGACAAAAGTGAAAAATGTAAATTTCCAATTTCAACCGAATATGCTAGAAATGCTCCAATTGAGCTAATTAGCTTATTGTGAGAATATTGCAATTGTCTGACAAAAGTGAAAAATGTAAATTTCCAATTTCAACCAAACGTGCTAGAAATGCTCCAATTGAGCTAATTAGCTTATTGTGAGAATATTACAAACGTCTGACAAAAGTGAAAAATGTAAATTTCCAATTTCAACCAAACATGCTAGAAATGCTCCAATTGAGCTAATTAGCTTATTGAGAGAATATTGCAATTGTTTGACAAAAGTGAAAAATGTAAATTTCCAATTTCAACCAAACGTGCTAGAAATGCTCCAATTGAGCTAATTAGCTTATTGTGAGAATATTACAAACGTCTGACAAAAGTGAAAAATGTAAATTTCCAATTTCAACCAAACATGCTAGAAATGCTCCAATTGAGCTAATTAGCTTATTGTGAGAATATTGCAATTGTCTGACAAAAGTGAAAAATGTAAAATTCCAATTTCAACCAAACATGCTAGAAATGCTCTAATTGAGCTAATTAGCTTATTGTGAGAATATTACAAACGTCTAACAAAATTGAAAAATGTAAATTTCCAATTTCAACCAAACATGCTAGAAATGCTCCAATTGAGCTAATTAGCTTATTGTGAGAATATTGCAATTGTCTGACAAAAGTGAAAAATGTAAAATTCCAATTTCAACCAAACATGCTAGAAATGCTCTAATTGAGCTAATTAGCTTATTGTGAGAATATTACAAACGTCTAACAAAATTGAAAAATGTAAATTTCCAATTTAAACCAAACATGCTAGAAATGCTCCAATTGAGCTAATTAGCTTATTGTGAGAATATTGCAATTGTCTGACAGAAGTGAAAAATGTAAATTTTCAATTTCAACCAAACATGCTAGAAATGCTCCAATTGAGCTAATTAGCTTATTGTGAGAATATTACAAACGTCTGACAACACTGAAAAATGTAAATTTCCAATTTCAACCAAACATGCTAGAAATGCTCCAATTGAGCTAATTAGCTTATTGTGAGAATATTGCAATTGTCTGACAAAAGTGAAAAATGTAAATTTCCAATTTCAACCAAACATGCTAGATTTGCTCAAATTGAGCTAATTAGCTTACTGTGAGATTATTGCAATTGTCTGACAAAAGTGAAAAATGTAAATTTTCAATTTCAACCAAACATGCTAGAAATGCTCCAATTGAGCTAATTAGCTTATTGTGAGAATATTACAAACGTCTGACAAAAGTGAAAAATGTAAATTTCCAATTTCAACCGAATATGCTAGAAATGCTCCAATTGAGCTAATTAGCTTATTGTGAGAATATTGCAATTGTCTGACAAAAGTGAAAAATGTAAATTTCCAATTTCAACCAAACGTGCTAGAAATGCTCCAATTGAGCTAATTAGCTTATTGTGAGAATATTACAAACGTCTGACAAAAGTGAAAAATGTAAATTTCCAATTTCAACCAAACATGCTAGAAATGCTCCAATTGAGCTAATTAGCTTATTGAGAGAATATTGCAATTGTTTGACAAAAGTGAAAAATGTAAATTTCCAATTTCAACCAAACGTGCTAGAAATGCTCCAATTGAGCTAATTAGCTTATTGTGAGAATATTACAAACGTCTGACAAAAGTGAAAAATGTAAATTTCCAATTTCAACCAAACATGCTAGAAATGCTCCAATTGAGCTAATTAGCTTATTGTGAGAATATTGCAATTGTCTGACAAAAGTGAAAAATGTAAAATTCCAATTTCAACCAAACATGCTAGAAATGCTCTAATTGAGCTAATTAGCTTATTGTGAGAATATTACAAACGTCTAACAAAATTGAAAAATGTAAATTTCCAATTTAAACCAAACATGCTAGAAATGCTCCAATTGAGCTAATTAGCTTATTGTGAGAATATTGCAATTGTCTGACAGAAGTGAAAAATGTAAATTTTCAATTTCAACCAAACATGCTAGAAATGCTCCAATTGAGCTAATTAGCTTATTGTGAGAATATTACAAACGTCTGACAACACTGAAAAATGTAAATTTCCAATTTCAACCAAACATGCTAGAAATGCTCCAATTGAGCTAATTAGCTTATTGTGAGAATATTGCAATTGTCTGACAAAAGTGAAAAATGTAAATTTCCAATTTCAACCAAACATGCTAGAAATGCTCAAATTGCGCAAATAAGCCTACTGTAAGAATTTTACAAACGTCTGACAAAACTGAAAAATGTAAATTTCCAATTTCAACCAAACACGCTAGAAATGCTCCAATTGAGCTAATTAGCTTATTGTGAGAATATTACAAACGTCTGACAAAACTGAAAAATGTAGATTTCCAATTTCAACCAAACGTGCTAGAAATGCTCCAATTGAGCTAATTAGCTTATTGTGAGAATATTACAAACGTCTGACAACACTGAAAAATGTAAAATTCTAATTTCAACCAAACATGCTAGAAATGCTCCAATTGAGCTAATTAGCTTATTGTGAGAATATTACAAACGTCTGACAAAACTGAAAAATGTAAATTTCCAATTTCAACCAAACATGCTAGAAATGCTCCAATTGAGCTAATTAGCTTATTGAGAGAATATTGCAATTGTCTGACAAAAGTGAAAAATGTAAATTTCCAATTTCAACCAAACGTGCTAGAAATGCTCCAATTAAGCTAATTAGCTTATTGTGAGAATATTACAAACGTCTGACAAAAGTGAAAAATTTAAATTTCCAATTTCAACCAAACATGCTAGAAATGCTCCAATTGAGCTAATTAGCTTATTGAGAGAATATTGCAATTGTTTGACAAAAGTGAAAAATGTAAATTTCCAATTTCAACCAAACGTGCTAGAAATGCTCCAATTGAGCTAATTAGCTTATTGTGAGAATATTACAAACGTCTGACAAAAGTGAAAAATGTAAATTTCCAATTTCAACCAAACATGCTAGAAATGCTCCAATTGAGCTAATTAGCTTATTGTGAGAATATTGCAATTGTCTGACAAAAGTGAAAAATGTAAATTTCCAATTTCAACCAAACATGCTAGAAATGCTCCAATTGAGCTAATTAGCTTATTGTGAGAATATTGCAATTGTCTGACAAAAGTGAAAAATGTAAATTTCCAATTTCAACCAAACATGCTAGAAATGCTCCAATTGAGCTAATTAGCTTATTGAGAGAATATTGCAATTGTTTGACAAAAGTGAAAAATGTAAATTTCCAATTTCAACCAAACGTGCTAGAAATGCTCCAATTGAGCTAATTAGCTTATTGTGAGAATATTACAAACGTCTGACAGAAGTGAAAAATGTAATTTTGCAATTTCAACCAAACATGCTAGAAATGCTCCAATTGAGCTAATTAGCTTATTGTGAAAATATTACAAACGTCTGACAACACTGAAAAATGTAAATTTCCAATTTCAACCAAACATGCTAGAAATGCTCCAATTGAGCTAATTAGCTTATTGTGAGAATATTACAAACGTCTGACAAAACTGAAAAATGTAGATTTCCAATTTCAACCAAACATGCTAGAAATGCTCCAATTGAGCTAATTAGCTTATTGTGAGAATATTACAAACGTCTGACAACACTGAAAAATGTAAATTTCTAATTTCAACCAAACATGCTAGAAATGCTCCAATTGAGCTAATTAGCTTATTGTGAGAATATTACAAACGTCTGACAAAACTGAAAAATGTAAATTTCCAATTTCAACCAAACATGCTAGAAATGCTCCAATTGAGCTAATTAGCTTATTGAGAGAATATTGCAATTGTCTGACAAAAGTGAAAAATGTAAATTTCCAATTTCAACCAAACGTGCTAGAAATGCTCCAATTGAGCTAATTAGCTTATTGTGAGAATATTACAAACGTCTGACAAAAGTGAAAAGTTTAAATTTCCAATTTCAACCAAACATGCTAGAAATGCTCCAATTGAGCTAATTAGCTTATTGAGAGAATATTGCAATTGTTTGACAAAAGTGAAAAATGTAAATTTCCAATTTCAACCAAACGTGCTAGAAATGCTCCAATTGAGCTAATTAGCTTATTGTGAGAATATTACAAACGTCTGACAAAAGTGAAAAATGTAAATTTCCAATTTCAACCAAACATGCTAGAAATGCTCCAATTGAGCTAATTAGCTTATTGTGAGAGTATTGCAATTGTCTGACAAAAGTGAAAAATGTAAATTTCCAATTTCAACCAAACATGCTAGAAATGCTCCAATTGAGCTAATTAGCTTATTGTGAGAATATTGCAATTGTCTGACAAAAGTGAAAAATGTAAATTTCCAATTTCAACCAAACATGCTAGAAATGCTCCAATTGAGCTAATTAGCTTATTGTGAGAATATTACAAACGTCTGACAACACTGAAAAATGTAAATTTCCAATTTCAACCGAAGATGCTAGAAATGCTCCAATTGAGCTAATTAGCTTATCTTGAGAATATTGCAATTGTCTGACAAAAGTGAAAAATGTAAATTTCCAATTTCAACCAAACGTGCTAGAAATGCTCCAATTGAGCTAATTAGCTTATTGTGAGTATATTACAAACGTCTGACAAAAGTGAAAAATGTAAATTTCCAATTTCAACCAAACGTGCTAGAAATGCTCCAATTGAGCTAATTAGCTTATTGTGAGAATATTACAAACGTCTGACAGAAGTGAAAAATGTAATTTTGCAATTTCAACCAAACATGCTAGAAATGCTCCAATTGAGCTAATTAGTTTATTGTGAGAATATTACAAACGTCTGACAACACTGAAAAATGTAAATTTCCAATTTCAACCAAACATGCTAGAAATGCTCCAATTGAGCTAATTAGCTTATTGAGAGAATATTGCAATTGTTTGACAAAAGTTAAAAATGTAAATTTCCAAATTCAACCAAACGTGCTAGAAATGCTCCAATTGAGCTAATTAGCTTATTGTGAGAATATTACAAACGTCTGACAAAAGTGAAAAATGTAAATTTCCAATTTCCACCAAACATGCTAGAAATGCTCCAATTGAGCTAATTAGCTTATTGTGAGAATATTGCAATTGTCTGACAAAAGTGAAAAATGTAAATTTCCAATTTCAACCAAACATGCTAGAAATGCTCTAATTGAGCTAATTAGCTTATTGTGAGAACATTACAAACGTCTAACAAAATTGAAAAATGTAAATTTCCAATTTAAACCAAACATGCTAGAAATGCTCCAATTGAGCTAATTAGCTTATTGTGAGAATATTGCAATTGTCTGACAGAAGTGAAAAATGTAAACTTTCAATTTCTACCAAACATGCTAGAAATGCTCCAATTGAGCTAATTAGCTTATTGTGAGAATATTACAAAAGTCTGACAACACTGAAAAATGTAAATTTCCAATTTCAACCAAACATGCTAGAAATGCTCCAATTGAGCTAATTAGCTTATTGTGAGAATATTGCAATTGTCTGACAAAAGTGAAAAATGTAAATTTCCAATTTCAACCAAACATGCTAGAAATGCTCAAATTGCGCAAATAAGCCTACTGTAAGAATTTTACAAACGTCTGACAAAACTGAAAAATGTAAATTTCCAATTTCAACCAAACATGCTAGAAATGCTCCAATTGAGCTAATTAGCTTATTGTGAGAATATTACAAACGTCTGACAAAACTGAAAAATGTAGATTTCCAATTTCAACCAAACATGCTAGAAATGCTCCAATTGAGCTAATTAGCTTATTGTGAGAATATTACAAACGTCTGACAACACTGAAAAATGTAAATTTCTAATTTCAACCAAACATGCTAGAAATGCCCCAATTGAGCTAATTAGCTTATTGTGAGAATATTACAAACGTCTGACAAAACTGAAAAATGTAAATTTCCAATTTCAACCAAACATGCTAGAAATGCTCCAATTGAGCTAATTAGCTTATTGAGAGAATATTGCAATTGTCTGACAAAAGTGAAAAATGTAAATTTCCAATTTCAACCAAACGTGCTAGAAATGCTCCAATTGAGCTAATTAGCTTATTGTGAGAATATTACAAACGTCTGACAAAAGTGAAAAATTTAAATTTCCAATTTCAACCAAACATGCTAGAAATGCTCCAATTGAGCTAATTAGCTTATTGAGAGAATATTGCAATTGTTTGACAAAAGTGAAAAACGTAAATTTCCAATTTCAACCAAACGTGCTAGAAATGCTCCAATTGAGCTAATTAGCTTATTGTGAGAATATTACAAACGTCTGACAAAAGTGAAAAATGTAAATTTCCAATTTCAACCAAACATGCTAGAAATGCTCCAATTGAGCTAATTAGTTTATTGTGAGAATATTACAAACGTCTGACAAAACTGAAAAATGTAAATTTCCAATTTCAACCAAACATGCTAGAAATGCTCCAATTGAGCTAATTAGCTTATTGTGAGAATATTACAATTGTCTGACAAAAGTGAAAAATGTAAATTTCCAATTTCAACCAAACATGCTAGAAATGCTCCAATTGAGCTAATTAGCTTATTGTGAGAATATTACAAACGTCTGACAACACTGAAAAATGTAAATTTCTAATTTCAACCAAACATGCTAGAAATGCTCCAATTGAGCTAATTAGCTTATTGTGAGAATATTACAAACGTCTGACAAAACTGAAAAATGTAAATTTCCAATTTCAACCAAACATGCTAGAAATGCTCCAATTGAGCTAATTAGCTTATTGTGAGAATATTACAAACGTCTGACAACACTGAAAAATGTAAATTTCCAATTTCAACCGAAGATGCTAGAAATGCTCCAATTGAGCTAATTAGCTTATCTTGAGAATATTGCAATTGTCTGACAAAAGTGAAAAATGTAAATTTCCAATTTCAACCAAACGTGCTAGAAATGCTCCAATTGAGCTAATTAGCTTATTGTGAGTATATTACAAACGTCTGACAAAAGTGAAAAATGTAAATTTCCAATTTCAACCAAACGTGCTAGAAATGCTCCAATTGAGCTAATTAGCTTATTGTGAGAATATTACAAACGTCTGACAGAAGTGAAAAATGTAATTTTGCAATTTCAACCAAACATGCTAGAAATGCTCCAATTGAGCTAATTAGTTTATTGTGAGAATATTACAAACGTCTGACAACACTGAAAAATGTAAATTTCCAATTTCAACCAAACATGCTAGAAATGCTCCAATTGAGCTAATTAGCTTATTGAGAGAATATTGCAATTGTTTGACAAAAGTTAAAAATGTAAATTTCCAAATTCAACCAAACGTGCTAGAAATGCTCCAATTGAGCTAATTAGCTTATTGTGAGAATATTACAAACGTCTGACAAAAGTGAAAAATGTAAATTTCCAATTTCCACCAAACATGCTAGAAATGCTCCAATTGAGCTAATTAGCTTATTGTGAGAATATTGCAATTGTCTGACAAAAGTGAAAAATGTAAATTTCCAATTTCAACCAAACATGCTAGAAATGCTCTAATTGAGCTAATTAGCTTATTGTGAGAACATTACAAACGTCTAACAAAATTGAAAAATGTAAATTTCCAATTTAAACCAAACATGCTAGAAATGCTCCAATTGAGCTAATTAGCTTATTGTGAGAATATTGCAATTGTCTGACAGAAGTGAAAAATGTAAACTTTCAATTTCTACCAAACATGCTAGAAATGCTCCAATTGAGCTAATTAGCTTATTGTGAGAATATTACAAAAGTCTGACAACACTGAAAAATGTAAATTTCCAATTTCAACCAAACATGCTAGAAATGCTCCAATTGAGCTAATTAGCTTATTGTGAGAATATTGCAATTGTCTGACAAAAGTGAAAAATGTAAATTTCCAATTTCAACCAAACATGCTAGAAATGCTCAAATTGCGCAAATAAGCCTACTGTAAGAATTTTACAAACGTCTGACAAAACTGAAAAATGTAAATTTCCAATTTCAACCAAACATGCTAGAAATGCTCCAATTGAGCTAATTAGCTTATTGTGAGAATATTACAAACGTCTGACAAAACTGAAAAATGTAGATTTCCAATTTCAACCAAACATGCTAGAAATGCTCCAATTGAGCTAATTAGCTTATTGTGAGAATATTACAAACGTCTGACAACACTGAAAAATGTAAATTTCTAATTTCAACCAAACATGCTAGAAATGCCCCAATTGAGCTAATTAGCTTATTGTGAGAATATTACAAACGTCTGACAAAACTGAAAAATGTAAATTTCCAATTTCAACCAAACATGCTAGAAATGCTCCAATTGAGCTAATTAGCTTATTGAGAGAATATTGCAATTGTCTGACAAAAGTGAAAAATGTAAATTTCCAATTTCAACCAAACGTGCTAGAAATGCTCCAATTGAGCTAATTAGCTTATTGTGAGAATATTACAAACGTCTGACAAAAGTGAAAAATTTAAATTTCCAATTTCAACCAAACATGCTAGAAATGCTCCAATTGAGCTAATTAGCTTATTGAGAGAATATTGCAATTGTTTGACAAAAGTGAAAAACGTAAATTTCCAATTTCAACCAAACGTGCTAGAAATGCTCCAATTGAGCTAATTAGCTTATTGTGAGAATATTACAAACGTCTGACAAAAGTGAAAAATGTAAATTTCCAATTTCAACCAAACATGCTAGAAATGCTCCAATTGAGCTAATTAGTTTATTGTGAGAATATTACAAACGTCTGACAAAACTGAAAAATGTAAATTTCCAATTTCAACCAAACATGCTAGAAATGCTCCAATTGAGCTAATTAGCTTATTGTGAGAATATTACAATTGTCTGACAAAAGTGAAAAATGTAAATTTCCAATTTCAACCAAACATGCTAGAAATGCTCCAATTGAGCTAATTAGCTTATTGTGAGAATATTACAAACGTCTGACAACACTGAAAAATGTAAATTTCTAATTTCAACCAAACATGCTAGAAATGCTCCAATTGAGCTAATTAGCTTATTGTGAGAATATTACAAACGTCTGACAAAAGTGAAAAATGTAAATTTCCAATTTCAACCGAACATGCTAGAAATGCTCCAATTGAGCTAATTAGCTTATTGTGAGAATATTACAAACGTCTGACAAAAGTGAAAAATTTAAATTTCCAATTTCAACCAAACATGCTAGAAATGCTCCAATTGAGCTAATTAGCTTATTGAGAGAATATTGCAATTGTTTGACAAAAGTGAAAAATGTAAATTTCCAATTTCAACCAAACGTGCTAGAAATGCTCCAATTGAGCTAATTAGCTTATTGTGAGAATATTACAAACGTCTGACAAAAGTGAAAAATGTATATTTCCAATTTCAACCAAACATGCTAGAAATGCTCCAATTGAGCTAATTAGCTTATTGTGAGAATATTGCAATTGTCTGACAAAAGTGAAAAATGTAAATTTCCAATTTCAACCAAACATGCTAGAAATGCTCCAATTGAGCTAATTAGCTTATTGTGAAAATATTACAAACGTCTAACAAAATTGAAAAATGTAAATTTCCAATTTCAACCAAATGTGCTAGAAATGCTCCAATTGAGCTAATTAGCTTATTGTGAGAATATTACAAACGTCTGACAAAAGTGAAAAATGTAAATTTCCAATTTCAACCAAACATGCTAGAAATGCTCCAATTGAGCTAATTAGCTTATTGTGAGAATATTACAAACGTCTGACAAAACTGAAAAATGTAAATTTCCAATTTCAACCAAACATGCTAGAAATGCTCCAATTGAGCTAATTAGCTTATTGTGAGAATATTACAATTGTCTGACAAATGTGAAAAATGTAAATTTCCAATTTCAACCAAACATGCTAGAAATGCTCCAATTGAGCTAATTAGCTTATTGTGAGAATATTGCAATTGTCTGACAAAAGTGAAAAATGTAAATTTCCAATTTCAACCAAACATGCTAGAAATGCTCCAATTGAGCTAATTAGCTTATTGTGAGAATATTACAAACGTCTGACAACACTGAAAAATGTAAATTTCTAATTTCAACCAAACATGCTAGAAATGCTCCAATTGAGCTAATTAGCTTATTGTGAGAATATTACAAACGTCTGACAAAATTGAAAAATGTAAATTTCCAATTTAAACCAAACATGCTAGAAATGCTCCAATTGAGCTAA
This sequence comes from Watersipora subatra, assembly GCF_963576615.1. Classification (NCBI taxonomy): domain Eukaryota; kingdom Metazoa; phylum Bryozoa; class Gymnolaemata; order Cheilostomatida; family Watersiporidae; genus Watersipora; species Watersipora subatra. The sequence goes on from NW_027045241.1 coordinate 362,533, forward strand.
TTAGCTTATTGTGAGAATATTGCAATTGTCTGACAAAAGTGAAAAATGTAAATTTCCAATTTCAACCAAACATGCTAGAAATGCTCCAATTGAGCTAATTAGCTTATTGTGAAAATATTACAAACGTCTAACAAAATTGAAAAATGTAAATTTCCAATTTAAACCAAACATGCTAGAAATGCTCCAATTGAGCTAATTAGCTTATTGTGAGAATATTGCAATTGTCTGACAGAAGTGAAAAATGTAAACTTTCAATTTCAACCAAACATGCTAGAAATGCTCCAATTGAGCTAATTAGCTTATTGTGAGAATATTACAAAAGTCTGACAACACTGAAAAATGTAAATTTCCAATTTCAACCAAGCATGCTAGAAATGCTCCAATTGAGCTAATTAGCTTATTGTGAGAATATTGCAATTGTCTGACAAAAGTGAAAAATGTAAATTTCCAATTTCAACCAAACATGCTAGAAATGCTCAAATTGCGCAAATAAGCCTACTGTAAGAATTTTACAAACGTCTGACAAAACTGAAAAATGTAAATTTCCAATTTCAACCAAACATGCTAGAAATGCTCCAATTGAGCTAATTAGCTTATTGTGAGAATATTACAAACGTCTGACAAAACTGAAAAATGTAGATTTCCAATTTCAACCAAACATGCTAGAAATGCTCCAATTGAGCTAATTAGCTTATTGTGAGAATATTACAAACGTCTGACAACACTGAAAAATGTAAATTTCTAATTTCAACCAAACATGCTAGAAATGCTCCAATTGAGCTAATTAGCTTATTGTGAGAATATTACAAACGTCTGACAAAACTGAAAAATGTAAATTTCCAATTTCAACCAAACATGCTAGAAATGCTCCAATTGAGCTAATTAGCTTATTGAGAGAATATTGCAATTGTCTGACAAAAGTGAAAAATGTAAATTTCCAATTTCAACCAAACGTGCTAGAAATGCTCCAATTGAGCTAATTAGCTTATTGTGAGAATATTACAAACGTCTGACAAAAGTGAAAAATTTAAATTTCCAATTTCAACCAAACATGCTAGAAATGCTCCAATTGAGCTAATTAGCTTATTGAGAGAATATTGCAATTGTTTGACAAAAGTGAAAAACGTAAATTTCCAATTTCAACCAAACGTGCTAGAAATGCTCCAATTGAGCTAATTAGCTTATTGTGAGAATATTACAAACGTCTGACAAAAGTGAAAAATGTAAATTTCCAATTTCAACCAAACACGCTAGAAACGCTCCAATTGAGCTAATTAGCTTATTGTGAGAATATTGCAATTGTCTGACAAAAGTGAAAAATGTAAATTTCCAATTTCAACCAAACATGCTAGATTTGCTCCAATTGAGCTAATTAGCTTACTGTGAGATTATTGCAATTGTCTGACAAAAATGAAAAATGTAAATTTCCAATTTCAACCAAACATGCTAGAAATGCTCCAATTGAGCTAATTAGCTTATTGTGAGAATATTACAAACGTCTGACAACACCGAAAAATGTAGATTTCCAATTTCAACCGAAGATGCTAGAAATGCTCCAATTGAGCTAATTAGCTTATTGTGAGAATATTGCAATTGTCTGACAAAAGTGAAAAATGTAAATTTCCAATTTCAACCAAACGTGCTAGAAATGCTCCAATTGAGCTAATTAGCTTATTGTGAGTATATTACAAACGTCTGACAAAAGTGAAAAATGTAAATTTCCAATTTCAACCAAACATGCTAGAAATGCTCCAATTGAGCTAATTAGCTTATTGTGAGAATATTGCAATTGTTTGACAAAAGTGAAAAATGTAAGTTTCCAAATTCAACCAAACATGCTAGAAATGCTCCAATTGAGCTAATTAGCTTATTGTGAGAATATTACAAACGTCTGACAAATGTGAAAAATGTAAATTTCCAATTTCAACCAAACATGCTAGAAATGCTCCAATTGAGCTATTTAGCTTATTGTGAGAATATTGCAATTGTCTGACAAAAGTGAAAAATGTAAATTTCTAATTTCAACCAAACATGCTAGAAATGCTCCAATTGAGCTAATTAGCTTATTGTGAGAATATTGCAATTGTCTGACAGAAGTGAAAAATGTAAATTTCCAATTTCAACCAAACATGCTAGAAATGCTCCAATTGAGCTAATTAGCTTATTGTGAGAATATTACAAACGTCTGACAGAAGTGAAAAATGTAAATTTGCAATTTCAACCAAACATGCTAGAAATGCTCCAATTGAGCTAATTAGCTTATTGTGAGAATATTACAAACGTCTGACAAAAGTGAAAAATGTAAATTTCCAATTTCAACCAAACATGCTAGAAATGCTCCAATTGAGCTAATTAGCTTATTGAGAGAATATTGCAATTGTTTGACAAAAGTGAAAAAATTTAACTTTCCAAATTCAACCAAACGTGCTAGAAATGCTCCAATTGAGCTAATTAGCTTATTGTGAGAATATTACAAACGTCTGACAAAAGTGAAAAATGTAAATTTCCAATTTCAACCAAACATGCTAGAAATGCTCCAATTGAGCTAATTAGCTTATTGTGAGAATATTGCAATTGTCTGACAAAAGTGAAAAATGTAAATTTCCAATTTCAACCAAACATGCTAGAAATGCTCCAATTGAGCTAATTAGCTTATTGTGAGAATATTACAAACGTCTGACAACACTGAAAAATGTAAATTTCCAATTTCAACCAAACATGCTAGAAATGCTCCAATTGAGCTAATTAGCTTATTGTGAGAATATTGCAATTGTCTGACAAAAGTGAAAAATGTAAATTTCCAATTTCAACCAAACATGCTAGAAATGCTCAAATTGCGCAAATAAGCCTACTGTAAGAATTTTACAAACGTCTGACAAAACTGAAAAATGTAAATTTCCAATTTCAACCAAACATGCTAGAAATGCTCCAATTGAGCTAATTAGCTTATTGTGAGAATATTACAGACGTCTGACAAAACTGAAAAATGTAGATTTCCAATTTCAACCAAACATGCTAGAAATGCTCCAATTGAGCTAATTAGCTTATTGTGAGAATATTACAAACGTCTGACAACACTGAAAAATGTAAATTTCTAATTTCAACCAAACATGCTAGAAATGCTCCAATTGAGCTAATTAGCTTATTGTGAGAATATTACAAACGTCTGACAAAACTGAAAAATGTAAATTTCCAATTTCAACCAAAAATGCTAGAAATGCTCCAATTGAGCTAATTAGCTTATTGAGAGAATATTGCAATTGTCTGACAAAAGTGAAAAATGTAAATTTCCAATTTCAACCAAACGTGCTAGAAATGCTCCAATTGAGCTAATTAGCTTATTGTGAGAATATTACAAACGTCTGACAAAACTGAAAAATTTAAATTTCCAATTTCAACCAAACATGCTAGAAATGCTCCAATTGAGCTAATTAGCTTATTGAGAGAATATTGCAATTGTTTGACAAAAGTGAAAAATGTAAATTTCCAATTTCAACCAACTGTGCTAGAAATGCTCCAATTGAGCTAATTAGCTTATTGTGAGAATATTACAAACGTCTGACAAAAGTGAAAAATGTAAATTTCCAATTTCAACCAAACATGCTAGAAATGCTCCAATTGAGCTAATTAGCTTATTGAGAGAATATTGCAATTGTTTGACAAAAGTGAAAAATGTAAATTTCCAATTTCAACCAAACGTGCTAGAAATGCTCCAATTGAGCTAATTAGCTTATTGTGAGAATATTACAAACGTCTGACAAAAGTGAAAAATGTAAATTTCCAATTTCAACCAAACATGCTAGAAATGCTCCAATTGAGCTAATTAGCTTATTGTGAGAATATTGCAATTGTCTGACAAAAGTGAAAAATGTAAAATTCCAATTTCAACCAAACATGCTAGAAATGCTCTAATTGAGCTAATTAGCTTATTGTGAGAATATTACAAACGTCTAACAAAATTGAAAAATGTAAATTTCCAATTTAAACCAAACATGCTAGAAATGCTCCAATTGAGCTAATTAGCTTATTGTGAGAATATTGCAATTGTCTGACAGAAGTGAAAAATGTAAATTTTCAATTTCAACCAAACATGCTAGAAATGCTCCAATTGAGCTAATTAGCTTATTGTGAGAATATTACAAACGTCTGACAACACTGAAAAATGTAAATTTCCAATTTCAACCAAACATGCTAGAAATGCTCCAATTGAGCTAATTAGCTTATTGTGAGAATATTGCAATTGTCTGACAAAAGTGAAAAATGTAAATTTCCAATTTCAACCAAACATGCTAGAAATGCTCAAATTGCGCAAATAAGCCTACTGTAAGAATTTTACAAAAGTCTGACAAAACTGAAAAATGTAAATTTCCAATTTCAACCAAACACGCTAGAAATGCTCCAATTGAGCTAATTAGCTTATTGTGAGAATATTACAAACGTCTGACAAAACTGAAAAATGTAGATTTCCAATTTCAACCAAACGTGCTAGAAATGCTCCAATTGAGCTAATTAGCTTATTGTGAGAATATTACAAACGTCTGACAACACTGAAAAATGTAAATTTCTAATTTCAACCAAACATGCTAGAAATGCTCCAATTGAGCTAATTAGCTTATTGTGAGAATATTACAAACGTCTGACAAAACTGAAAAATGTAAATTTCCAATTTCAACCAAACATGCTAGAAATGCTCCAATTGAGCTAATTAGCTTATTGAGAGAATATTGCAATTGTCTGACAAAAGTGAAAAATGTAAATTTCCAATTTCAACCAAACGTGCTAGAAATGCTCCAATTAAGCTAATTAGCTTATTGTGAGAATATTACAAACGTCTGACAAAAGTGAAAAATTTAAATTTCCAATTTCAACCAAACATGCTAGAAATGCTCCAATTGAGCTAATTAGCTTATTGTGAGAATATTACAAACGTCTGACAACACTGAAAAATGTAAATTTCCAATTTCAACCAAACATGCTAGAAATGCTCCAATTGAGCTAATTAGCTTATTGTGAGAATATTGCAATTGTCTGACAAAAGTGAAAAATGTAAATTTCCAATTTCAACCAAACATGCTAGAAATGCTCAAATTGCGCAAATAAGCCTACTGTAAGAATTTTACAAACGTCTGACAAAACTGAAAAATGTAAATTTCCAATTTCAACCAAACATGCTAGAAATGCTCCAATTGAGCTAATTAGCTTATTGTGAGAATATTACAGACGTCTGACAAAACTGAAAAATGTAGATTTCCAATTTCAACCAAACATGCTAGAAATGCTCCAATTGAGCTAATTAGCTTATTGTGAGAATATTACAAACGTCTGACAACACTGAAAAATGTAAATTTCTAATTTCAACCAAACATGCTAGAAATGCTCCAATTGAGCTAATTAGCTTATTGTGAGAATATTACAAACGTCTGACAAAACTGAAAAATGTAAATTTCCAATTTCAACCAAAAATGCTAGAAATGCTCCAATTGAGCTAATTAGCTTATTGAGAGAATATTGCAATTGTCTGACAAAAGTGAAAAATGTAAATTTCCAATTTCAACCAAACGTGCTAGAAATGCTCCAATTGAGCTAATTAGCTTATTGTGAGAATATTACAAACGTCTGACAAAACTGAAAAATTTAAATTTCCAATTTCAACCAAACATGCTAGAAATGCTCCAATTGAGCTAATTAGCTTATTGAGAGAATATTGCAATTGTTTGACAAAAGTGAAAAATGTAAATTTCCAATTTCAACCAACTGTGCTAGAAATGCTCCAATTGAGCTAATTAGCTTATTGTGAGAATATTACAAACGTCTGACAAAAGTGAAAAATGTAAATTTCCAATTTCAACCAAACATGCTAGAAATGCTCCAATTGAGCTAATTAGCTTATTGTGAGAATATTACAAACGTCTGACAACACTGAAAAATGTAAATTTCTAACTTCAATCAAACATGCTAGAAATGCTCCAAATGAGCTAATTAGCTTATTGAGAGAATATTCCAATTGTCTGACAAAAGTGAAAAAAGTAAATTTCCAATTTCAACGAAACATGCTAGAAACGCTCCAATTGAGCTAATTAGCTTATTGTGAGAATATTGCCATTGTCTGACAAAAGTGAAAAATGTAAATTTCCAATTTCAACCAAACATGCTAGATTTGCTCAAATTGAGCTAATTAGCTTACTGTGAGATTATTGCAATTGTCTGACAAAAGTGAAAAATGTAAATTTTCAATTTCAACCAAACATGCTAGAAATGCTCCAATTGAGCTAATTAGCTTATTGTGAGAATATTACAAACGTCTGACAAAAGTGAAAAATGTAAATTTCCAATTTCAACCGAATATGCTAGAAATGCTCCAATTGAGCTAATTAGCTTATTGTGAGAATATTGCAATTGTCTGACAAAAGTGAAAAATGTAAATTTCCAATTTCAACCAAACGTGCTAGAAATGCTCCAATTGAGCTAATTAGCTTATTGTGAGAATATTACAAACGTCTGACAAAAGTGAAAAATGTAAATTTCCAATTTCAACCAAACATGCTAGAAATGCTCCAATTGAGCTAATTAGCTTATTGAGAGAATATTGCAATTGTTTGACAAAAGTGAAAAATGTAAATTTCCAATTTCAACCAAACGTGCTAGAAATGCTCCAATTGAGCTAATTAGCTTATTGTGAGAATATTACAAACGTCTGACAAAAGTGAAAAATGTAAATTTCCAATTTCAACCAAACATGCTAGAAAAGCTCCAATTGAGCTAATTAGCTTATTGTGAGAATATTGCAATTGTCTGACAAAAGTGAAAAATGTAAAATTCCAATTTCAACCAAACATGCTAGAAATGCTCTAATTGAGCTAATTAGCTTATTGTGAGAATATTACAAACGTCTAACAAAATTGAAAAATGTAAATTTCCAATTTCAACCAAACATGCTAGAAATGCTCCAATTGAGCTAATTAGCTTATTGTGAGAATATTGCAATTGTCTGACAAAAGTGAAAAATGTAAAATTCCAATTTCAACCAAACATGCTAGAAATGCTCTAATTGAGCTAATTAGCTTATTGTGAGAATATTACAAACGTCTAACAAAATTGAAAAATGTAAATTTCCAATTTAAACCAAACATGCTAGAAATGCTCCAATTGAGCTAATTAGCTTATTGTGAGAATATTGCAATTGTCTGACAGAAGTGAAAAATGTAAATTTTCAATTTCAACCAAACATGCTAGAAATGCTCCAATTGAGCTAATTAGCTTATTGTGAGAATATTACAAACGTCTGACAACACTGAAAAATGTAAATTTCCAATTTCAACCAAACATGCTAGAAATGCTCCAATTGAGCTAATTAGCTTATTGTGAGAATATTGCAATTGTCTGACAAAAGTGAAAAATGTAAATTTCCAATTTCAACCAAACATGCTAGAAATGCTCAAATTGCGCAAATAAGCCTACTGTAAGAATTTTACAAACGTCTGACAAAACTGAAAAATGTAAATTTCCAATTTCAACCAAACACGCTAGAAATGCTCCAATTGAGCTAATTAGCTTATTGTGAGAATATTACAAACGTCTGACAAAACTGAAAAATGTAGATTTCCAATTTCAACCAAACGTGCTAGAAATGCTCCAATTGAGCTAATTAGCTTATTGTGAGAATATTACAAACGTCTGACAAAACTGAAAAATGTAAATTTCCAATTTCAACCAAACATGCTAGAAATGCTCAAATTGCGCAAATAAGCCTACTGTAAGAATTTTACAAACGTCTGACAAAACTGAAAAATGTAAATTTCCAATTTCAACCAAACACGCTAGAAATGCTCCAATTGAGCTAATTAGCTTATTGTGAGAATATTACAAACGTCTGACAAAACTGAAAAATGTAAATTTCCAATTTCAACCAAACATGCTAGAAATGCTCCAATTGAGCTAATTAGCTTATTGAGAGAATATTGCAATTGTCTGACAAAAGTGAAAAATGTAAATTTCCAATTTCAACCAAACGTGCTAGAAATGCTCCAATTAAGCTAATTAGCTTATTGTGAGAATATTACAAACGTCTGACAAAAGTGAAAAATTTAAATTTCCAATTTCAACCAAACATGCTAGAAATGCTCCAATTGAGCTAATTAGCTTATTGTGAGAATATTACAAACGTCTGACAACACTGAAAAATGTAAATTTCCAATTTCAACCAAACATGCTAGAAATGCTCCAATTGAGCTAATTAGCTTATTGTGAGAATATTGCAATTGTCTGACAAAAGTGAAAAATGTAAATTTCCAATTTCAACCAAACATGCTAGAAATGCTCAAATTGCGCAAATAAGCCTACTGTAAGAATTTTACAAACGTCTGACAAAACTGAAAAATGTAAATTTCCAATTTCAACCAAACATGCTAGAAATGCTCCAATTGAGCTAATTAGCTTATTGTGAGAATATTACAGACGTCTGACAAAACTGAAAAATGTAGATTTCCAATTTCAACCAAACATGCTAGAAATGCTCCAATTGAGCTAATTAGCTTATTGTGAGAATACTACAAACGTCTGACAACACTGAAAAATGTAAATTTCTAATTTCAACCAAACATGCTAGAAATGCTCCAATTGAGCTAATTAGCTTATTGTGAGAATATTACAAACGTCTGACAAAACTGAAAAATGTAAATTTCCAATTTCAACCAAAAATGCTAGAAATGCTCCAATTGAGCTAATTAGCTTATTGAGAGAATATTGCAATTGTCTGACAAAAGTGAAAAATGTAAATTTCCAATTTCAACCAAACGTGCTAGAAATGCTCCAATTGAGCTAATTAGCTTATTGTGAGAATATTACAAACGTCTGACAAAACTGAAAAATTTAAATTTCCAATTTCAACCAAACATGCTAGAAATGCTCCAATTGAGCTAATTAGCTTATTGAGAGAATATTGCAATTGTTTGACAAAAGTGAAAAATGTAAATTTCCAATTTCAACCAACTGTGCTAGAAATGCTCCAATTGAGCTAATTAGCTTATTGTGAGAATATTACAAACGTCTGACAAAAGTGAAAAATGTAAATTTCCAATTTCAACCAAACATGCTAGAAATGCTCCAATTGAGCTAATTAGCTTATTGTGAGAATATTACAAACGTCTGACAACACTGAAAAATGTAAATTTCTAACTTCAATCAAACATGCTAGAAATGCTCCAAATGAGCTAATTAGCTTATTGAGAGAATATTCCAATTGTCTGACAAAAGTGAAAAAAGTAAATTTCCAATTTCAACGAAACATGCTAGAAACGCTCCAATTGAGCTAATTAGCTTATTGTGAGAATATTGCCATTGTCTGACAAAAATGAAAAATGTAAATTTCCAATTTCAACCAAACATGCTAGATTTGCTCAAATTGAGCTAATTAGCTTACTGTGAGATTATTGCAATTGTCTGACAAAAGTGAAAAATGTAAATTTTCAATTTCAACCAAACATGCTAGAAATGCTCCAATTGAGCTAATTAGCTTATTGTGAGAATATTACAAACGTCTGACAAAAGTGAAAAATGTAAATTTCCAATTTCAACCGAATATGCTAGAAATGCTCCAATTGAGCTAATTAGCTTATTGTGAGAATATTGCAATTGTCTGACAAAAGTGAAAAATGTAAATTTCCAATTTCAACCAAACGTGCTAGAAATGCTCCAATTGAGCTAATTAGCTTATTGTGAGAATATTACAAACGTCTGACAAAAGTGAAAAATGTAAATTTCCAATTTCAACCAAACATGCTAGAAATGCTCCAATTGAGCTAATTAGCTTATTGAGAGAATATTGCAATTGTTTGACAAAAGTGAAAAATGTAAATTTCCAATTTCAACCAAACGTGCTAGAAATGCTCCAATTGAGCTAATTAGCTTATTGTGAGAATATTACAAACGTCTGACAAAAGTGAAAAATGTAAATTTCCAATTTCAACCAAACATGCTAGAAATGCTCCAATTGAGCTAATTAGCTTATTGTGAGAATATTGCAATTGTCTGACAAAAGTGAAAAATGTAAAATTCCAATTTCAACCAAACATGCTAGAAATGCTCTAATTGAGCTAATTAGCTTATTGTGAGAATATTACAAACGTCTAACAAAATTGAAAAATGTAAATTTCCAATTTAAACCAAACATGCTAGAAATGCTCCAATTGAGCTAATTAGCTTATTGTGAGAATATTGCAATTGTCTGACAGAAGTGAAAAATGTAAATTTTCAATTTCAACCAAACATGCTAGAAATGCTCCAATTGAGCTAATTAGCTTATTGTGAGAATATTACAAACGTCTGACAACACTGAAAAATGTAAATTTCCAATTTCAACCAAACATGCTAGAAATGCTCCAATTGAGCTAATTAGCTTATTGTGAGAATATTGCAATTGTCTGACAAAAGTGAAAAATGTAAATTTCCAATTTCAACCAAACATGCTAGAAATGCTCAAATTGCGCAAATAAGCCTACTGTAAGAATTTTACAAACGTCTGACAAAACTGAAAAATGTAAATTTCCAATTTCAACCAAACACGCTAGAAATGCTCCAATTGAGCTAATTAGCTTATTGTGAGAATATTACAAACGTCTGACAAAACTGAAAAATGTAGATTTCCAATTTCAACCAAACGTGCTAGAAATGCTCCAATTGAGCTAATTAGCTTATTGTGAGAATATTACAAACGTCTGACAACACTGAAAAATGTAAATTTCTAATTTCAACCAAACATGCTAGAAATGCTCCAATTGAGCTAATTAGCTTATTGTGAGAATATTACAAACGTCTGACAAAACTGAAAAATGTAAATTTCCAATTTCAACCAAACATGCTAGAAATGCTCCAATTGAGCTAATTAGCTTATTGAGAGAATATTGCAATTGTCTGACAAAAGTGAAAAATGTAAATTTCCAATTTCAACCAAACGTGCTAGAAATGCTCCAATTAAGCTAATTAGCTTATTGTGAGAATATTACAAACGTCTGACAAAAGTGAAAAATTTAAATTTCCAATTTCAACCAAACATGCTAGAAATGCTCCAATTGAGCTAATTAGCTTATTGAGAGAATATTGCAATTGTTTGACAAAAGTGAAAAATGTAAATTTCCAATTTCAACCAAACGTGCTAGAAATGCTCCAATTGAGCTAATTAGCTTATTGTGAGAATATTACAAACGTCTGACAAAAGTGAAAAATGTAAATTTCCAATTTCAACCAAACATGCTAGAAATGCTCCAATTGAGCTAATTAGCTTATTGTGAGAATATTGCAATTGTCTGACAAAAGTGAAAAATGTAAATTTCCAATTTCAACCAAACATGCTAGAAATGCTCCAATTGAGCTAATTAGCTTATTGTGAGAATATTGCAATTGTCTGACAAAAGTGAAAAATGTAAATTTCCAATTTCAACCAAACATGCTAGAAATGCTCCAATTGAGCTAATTAGCTTATTGAGAGAATATTGCAATTGTTTGACAAAAGTGAAAAATGTAAATTTCCAATTTCAACCAAACGTGCTAGAAATGCTCCAATTGAGCTAATTAGCTTATTGTGAGAATATTACAAACGTCTGACAGAAGTGAAAAATGTAATTTTGCAATTTCAACCAAACATGCTAGAAATGCTCCAATTGAGCTAATTAGCTTATTGTGAAAATATTACAAACGTCTGACAACACTGAAAAATGTAAATTTCCAATTTCAACCAAACATGCTAGAAATACTCCAATTGAGCTAATTAGCTTATTGTGAGAATATTACAAACGTCTGACAAAACTGAAAAATGTAGATTTCCAATTTCAACCAAACATGCTAGAAATGCTCCAATTGAGCTAATTAGCTTATTGTGAGAATATTACAAACGTCTGACAACACTGAAAAATGTAAATTTCTAATTTCAACCAAACATGCTAGAAATGCTCCAATTGAGCTAATTAGCTTATTGTGAGAATATTACAAACGTCTGACAAAACTGAAAAATGTAAATTTCCAATTTCAACCAAACATGCTAGAAATGCTCCAATTGAGCTAATTAGCTTATTGAGAGAATATTGCAATTGTCTGACAAAAGTGAAAAATGTAAATTTCCAATTTCAACCAAACGTGCTAGAAATGCTCCAATTGAGCTAATTAGCTTATTGTGAGAATATTACAAACGTCTGACAAAAGTGAAAAGTTTAAATTTCCAATTTCAACCAAACATGCTAGAAATGCTCCAATTGAGCTAATTAGCTTATTGAGAGAATATTGCAATTGTTTGACAAAAGTGAAAAATGTAAATTTCCAATTTCAACCAAACGTGCTAGAAATGCTCCAATTGAGCTAATTAGCTTATTGTGAGAATATTACAAACGTCTGACAAAAGTGAAAAATGTAAATTTCCAATTTCAACCAAACATGCTAGAAATGCTCCAATTGAGCTAATTAGCTTATTGTGAGAGTATTGCAATTGTCTGACAAAAGTGAAAAATGTAAATTTCCAATTTCAACCAAACATGCTAGAAATGCTCCAATTGAGCTAATTAGCTTATTGTGAGAATATTGCAATTGTCTGACAAAAGTGAAAAATGTAAATTTCCAATTTCAACCAAACATGCTAGAAATGCTCCAATTGAGCTAATTAGCTTATTGTGAGAATATTACAAACGTCTGACAACACTGAAAAATGTAAATTTCCAATTTCAACCGAAGATGCTAGAAATGCTCCAATTGAGCTAATTAGCTTATCTTGAGAATATTGCAATTGTCTGACAAAAGTGAAAAATGTAAATTTCCAATTTCAACCAAACGTGCTAGAAATGCTCCAATTGAGCTAATTAGCTTATTGTGAGTATATTACAAACGTCTGACAAAAGTGAAAAATGTAAATTTCCAATTTCAACCAAACGTGCTAGAAATGCTCCAATTGAGCTAATTAGCTTATTGTGAGAATATTACAAACGTCTGACAGAAGTGAAAAATGTAATTTTGCAATTTCAACCAAACATGCTAGAAATGCTCCAATTGAGCTAATTAGTTTATTGTGAGAATATTACAAACGTCTGACAACACTGAAAAATGTAAATTTCCAATTTCAACCAAACATGCTAGAAATGCTCCAATTGAGCTAATTAGCTTATTGAGAGAATATTGCAATTGTTTGACAAAAGTTAAAAATGTAAATTTCCAAATTCAACCAAACGTGCTAGAAATGCTCCAATTGAGCTAATTAGCTTATTGTGAGAATATTACAAACGTCTGACAAAAGTGAAAAATGTAAATTTCCAATTTCCACCAAACATGCTAGAAATGCTCCAATTGAGCTAATTAGCTTATTGTGAGAATATTGCAATTGTCTGACAAAAGTGAAAAATGTAAATTTCCAATTTCAACCAAACATGCTAGAAATGCTCTAATTGAGCTAATTAGCTTATTGTGAGAACATTACAAACGTCTAACAAAATTGAAAAATGTAAATTTCCAATTTAAACCAAACATGCTAGAAATGCTCCAATTGAGCTAATTAGCTTATTGTGAGAATATTGCAATTGTCTGACAGAAGTGAAAAATGTAAACTTTCAATTTCTACCAAACATGCTAGAAATGCTCCAATTGAGCTAATTAGCTTATTGTGAGAATATTACAAAAGTCTGACAACACTGAAAAATGTAAATTTCCAATTTCAACCAAACATGCTAGAAATGCTCCAATTGAGCTAATTAGCTTATTGTGAGAATATTGCAATTGTCTGACAAAAGTGAAAAATGTAAATTTCCAATTTCAACCAAACATGCTAGAAATGCTCAAATTGCGCAAATAAGCCTACTGTAAGAATTTTACAAACGTCTGACAAAACTGAAAAATGTAAATTTCCAATTTCAACCAAACATGCTAGAAATGCTCCAATTGAGCTAATTAGCTTATTGTGAGAATATTACAAACGTCTGACAAAACTGAAAAATGTAGATTTCCAATTTCAACCAAACATGCTAGAAATGCTCCAATTGAGCTAATTAGCTTATTGTGAGAATATTACAAACGTCTGACAACACTGAAAAATGTAAATTTCTAATTTCAACCAAACATGCTAGAAATGCCCCAATTGAGCTAATTAGCTTATTGTGAGAATATTACAAACGTCTGACAAAACTGAAAAATGTAAATTTCCAATTTCAACCAAACATGCTAGAAATGCTCCAATTGAGCTAATTAGCTTATTGAGAGAATATTGCAATTGTCTGACAAAAGTGAAAAATGTAAATTTCCAATTTCAACCAAACGTGCTAGAAATGCTCCAATTGAGCTAATTAGCTTATTGTGAGAATATTACAAACGTCTGACAAAAGTGAAAAATTTAAATTTCCAATTTCAACCAAACATGCTAGAAATGCTCCAATTGAGCTAATTAGCTTATTGAGAGAATATTGCAATTGTTTGACAAAAGTGAAAAACGTAAATTTCCAATTTCAACCAAACGTGCTAGAAATGCTCCAATTGAGCTAATTAGCTTATTGTGAGAATATTACAAACGTCTGACAAAAGTGAAAAATGTAAATTTCCAATTTCAACCAAACATGCTAGAAATGCTCCAATTGAGCTAATTAGTTTATTGTGAGAATATTACAAACGTCTGACAAAACTGAAAAATGTAAATTTCCAATTTCAACCAAACATGCTAGAAATGCTCCAATTGAGCTAATTAGCTTATTGTGAGAATATTACAATTGTCTGACAAAAGTGAAAAATGTAAATTTCCAATTTCAACCAAACATGCTAGAAATGCTCCAATTGAGCTAATTAGCTTATTGTGAGAATATTACAAACGTCTGACAACACTGAAAAATGTAAATTTCTAATTTCAACCAAACATGCTAGAAATGCTCCAATTGAGCTAATTAGCTTATTGTGAGAATATTACAAACGTCTGACAAAACTGAAAAATGTAAATTTCCAATTTCAACCAAACATGCTAGAAATGCTCCAATTGAGCTAATTAGCTTATTGTGAGAATATTACAAACGTCTGACAACACTGAAAAATGTAAATTTCCAATTTCAACCGAAGATGCTAGAAATGCTCCAATTGAGCTAATTAGCTTATCTTGAGAATATTGCAATTGTCTGACAAAAGTGAAAAATGTAAATTTCCAATTTCAACCAAACGTGCTAGAAATGCTCCAATTGAGCTAATTAGCTTATTGTGAGTATATTACAAACGTCTGACAAAAGTGAAAAATGTAAATTTCCAATTTCAACCAAACGTGCTAGAAATGCTCCAATTGAGCTAATTAGCTTATTGTGAGAATATTACAAACGTCTGACAGAAGTGAAAAATGTAATTTTGCAATTTCAACCAAACATGCTAGAAATGCTCCAATTGAGCTAATTAGTTTATTGTGAGAATATTACAAACGTCTGACAACACTGAAAAATGTAAATTTCCAATTTCAACCAAACATGCTAGAAATGCTCCAATTGAGCTAATTAGCTTATTGAGAGAATATTGCAATTGTTTGACAAAAGTTAAAAATGTAAATTTCCAAATTCAACCAAACGTGCTAGAAATGCTCCAATTGAGCTAATTAGCTTATTGTGAGAATATTACAAACGTCTGACAAAAGTGAAAAATGTAAATTTCCAATTTCCACCAAACATGCTAGAAATGCTCCAATTGAGCTAATTAGCTTATTGTGAGAATATTGCAATTGTCTGACAAAAGTGAAAAATGTAAATTTCCAATTTCAACCAAACATGCTAGAAATGCTCTAATTGAGCTAATTAGCTTATTGTGAGAACATTACAAACGTCTAACAAAATTGAAAAATGTAAATTTCCAATTTAAACCAAACATGCTAGAAATGCTCCAATTGAGCTAATTAGCTTATTGTGAGAATATTGCAATTGTCTGACAGAAGTGAAAAATGTAAACTTTCAATTTCTACCAAACATGCTAGAAATGCTCCAATTGAGCTAATTAGCTTATTGTGAGAATATTACAAAAGTCTGACAACACTGAAAAATGTAAATTTCCAATTTCAACCAAACATGCTAGAAATGCTCCAATTGAGCTAATTAGCTTATTGTGAGAATATTGCAATTGTCTGACAAAAGTGAAAAATGTAAATTTCCAATTTCAACCAAACATGCTAGAAATGCTCAAATTGCGCAAATAAGCCTACTGTAAGAATTTTACAAACGTCTGACAAAACTGAAAAATGTAAATTTCCAATTTCAACCAAACATGCTAGAAATGCTCCAATTGAGCTAATTAGCTTATTGTGAGAATATTACAAACGTCTGACAAAACTGAAAAATGTAGATTTCCAATTTCAACCAAACATGCTAGAAATGCTCCAATTGAGCTAATTAGCTTATTGTGAGAATATTACAAACGTCTGACAACACTGAAAAATGTAAATTTCTAATTTCAACCAAACATGCTAGAAATGCCCCAATTGAGCTAATTAGCTTATTGTGAGAATATTACAAACGTCTGACAAAACTGAAAAATGTAAATTTCCAATTTCAACCAAACATGCTAGAAATGCTCCAATTGAGCTAATTAGCTTATTGAGAGAATATTGCAATTGTCTGACAAAAGTGAAAAATGTAAATTTCCAATTTCAACCAAACGTGCTAGAAATGCTCCAATTGAGCTAATTAGCTTATTGTGAGAATATTACAAACGTCTGACAAAAGTGAAAAATTTAAATTTCCAATTTCAACCAAACATGCTAGAAATGCTCCAATTGAGCTAATTAGCTTATTGAGAGAATATTGCAATTGTTTGACAAAAGTGAAAAACGTAAATTTCCAATTTCAACCAAACGTGCTAGAAATGCTCCAATTGAGCTAATTAGCTTATTGTGAGAATATTACAAACGTCTGACAAAAGTGAAAAATGTAAATTTCCAATTTCAACCAAACATGCTAGAAATGCTCCAATTGAGCTAATTAGTTTATTGTGAGAATATTACAAACGTCTGACAAAACTGAAAAATGTAAATTTCCAATTTCAACCAAACATGCTAGAAATGCTCCAATTGAGCTAATTAGCTTATTGTGAGAATATTACAATTGTCTGACAAAAGTGAAAAATGTAAATTTCCAATTTCAACCAAACATGCTAGAAATGCTCCAATTGAGCTAATTAGCTTATTGTGAGAATATTACAAACGTCTGACAACACTGAAAAATGTAAATTTCTAATTTCAACCAAACATGCTAGAAATGCTCCAATTGAGCTAATTAGCTTATTGTGAGAATATTACAAACGTCTGACAAAACTGAAAAATGTAAATTTCCAATTTCAACCAAACATGCTAGAAATGCTCCAATTGAGCTAATTAGCTTATTGTGAGAATATTACAAACGTCTGACAAAAGTGAAAAATGTAAATTTCCAATTTCAACCGAACATGCTAGAAATGCTCCAATTGAGCTAATTAGCTTATTGTGAGAATATTACAAACGTCTGACAAAAGTGAAAAATTTAAATTTCCAATTTCAACCAAACATGCTAGAAATGCTCCAATTGAGCTAATTAGCTTATTGAGAGAATATTGCAATTGTTTGACAAAAGTGAAAAATGTAAATTTCCAATTTCAACCAAACGTGCTAGAAATGCTCCAATTGAGCTAATTAGCTTATTGTGAGAATATTACAAACGTCTGACAAAAGTGAAAAATGTATATTTCCAATTTCAACCAAACATGCTAGAAATGCTCCAATTGAGCTAATTAGCTTATTGTGAGAATATTGCAATTGTCTGACAAAAGTGAAAAATGTAAATTTCCAATTTCAACCAAACATGCTAGAAATGCTCCAATTGAGCTAATTAGCTTATTGTGAAAATATTACAAACGTCTAACAAAATTGAAAAATGTAAATTTCCAATTTCAACCAAATGTGCTAGAAATGCTCCAATTGAGCTAATTAGCTTATTGTGAGAATATTACAAACGTCTGACAAAAGTGAAAAATGTAAATTTCCAATTTCAACCAAACATGCTAGAAATGCTCCAATTGAGCTAATTAGCTTATTGTGAGAATATTACAAACGTCTGACAAAACTGAAAAATGTAAATTTCCAATTTCAACCAAACATGCTAGAAATGCTCCAATTGAGCTAATTAGCTTATTGTGAGAATATTACAATTGTCTGACAAAAGTGAAAAATGTAAATTTCCAATTTCAACCAAACATGCTAGAAATGCTCCAATTGAGCTAATTAGCTTATTGTGAGAATATTGCAATTGTCTGACAAAAGTGAAAAATGTAAATTTCCAATTTCAACCAAACATGCTAGAAATGCTCCAATTGAGCTAATTAGCTTATTGTGAGAATATTACAAACGTCTGACAACACTGAAAAATGTAAATTTCTAATTTCAACCAAACATGCTAGAAATGCTCCAATTGAGCTAATTAGCTTATTGTGAGAATATTACAAACGTCTGACAAAATTGAAAAATGTAAATTTCCAATTTAAACCAAACATGCTAGAAATGCTCCAATTGAGCTAATTAGCTTATTGTGAGAATATTGCAATTGTCTGACAAAAGTGAAAAATGTAAATTTCCAATTTCAACCAAACATGCTAGAAATGCTCCAATTGAGCTAATTAGCTTATTGTGAAAATATTACAAACGTCTAACAAAATTGAAAAATGTAAATTTCCAATTTAAACCAAACATGCTAGAAATGCTCCAATTGAGCTAATTAGCTTATTGTGAGAATATTGCAATTGTCTGACAGAAGTGAAAAATGTAAACTTTCAATTTCAACCAAACATGCTAGAAATGCTCCAATTGAGCTAATTAGCTTATTGTGAGAATATTACAAAAGTCTGACAACACTGAAAAATGTAAATTTCCAATTTCAACCAAGCATGCTAGAAATGCTCCAATTGAGCTAATTAGCTTATTGTGAGAATATTGCAATTGTCTGACAAAAGTGAAAAATGTAAATTTCCAATTTCAACCAAACATGCTAGAAATGCTCAAATTGCGCAAATAAGCCTACTGTAAGAATTTTACAAACGTCTGACAAAACTGAAAAATGTAAATTTCCAATTTCAACCAAACATGCTAGAAATGCTCCAATTGAGCTAATTAGCTTATTGTGAGAATATTACAAACGTCTGACAAAACTGAAAAATGTAGATTTCCAATTTCAACCAAACATGCTAGAAATGCTCCAATTGAGCTAATTAGCTTATTGTGAGAATATTACAAACGTCTGACAACACTGAAAAATGTAAATTTCTAATTTCAACCAAACATGCTAGAAATGCTCCAATTGAGCTAATTAGCTTATTGTGAGAATATTACAAACGTCTGACAAAACTGAAAAATGTAAATTTCCAATTTCAACCAAACATGCTAGAAATGCTCCAATTGAGCTAATTAGCTTATTGAGAGAATATTGCAATTGTCTGACAAAAGTGAAAAATGTAAATTTCCAATTTCAACCAAACGTGCTAGAAATGCTCCAATTGAGCTAATTAGCTTATTGTGAGAATATTACAAACGTCTGACAAAAGTGAAAAATTTAAATTTCCAATTTCAACCAAACATGCTAGAAATGCTCCAATTGAGCTAATTAGCTTATTGAGAGAATATTGCAATTGTTTGACAAAAGTGAAAAACGTAAATTTCCAATTTCAACCAAACGTGCTAGAAATGCTCCAATTGAGCTAATTAGCTTATTGTGAGAATATTACAAACGTCTGACAAAAGTGAAAAATGTAAACTTCCAATTTCAACCAAACATGCTAGAAATGCTCCAATTGAGCTAATTAGTTTATTGTGAGAATATTACAAACGTCTGACAAAACTGAAAAATGTAAATTTCCAATTTCAACCAAACATGCTAGAAATGCTCCAATTGAGCTAATTAGCTTATTGTGAGAATATTACAATTGTCTGACAAAAGTGAAAAATGTAAATTTCCAATTTCAACCAAACATGCTAGAAATGCTCCAATTGAGCTAATTAGCTTATTGTGAGAATATTACAAACGTCTGACAAAACTGAAAAATGTAAATTTCCAATTTCAACCAAACATGCTAGAAATGCTCCAATTGAGCTAATTAGCTTATTGTGAGAATATTACAAACGTCTGACAAAACTGAAAAATGTAAATTTCCAATTTCAACCAAACATGCTAGAAATGCTCCAATTGAGCTAATTAGCTTATTGTGAGAATATTGCAATTGTCTGACAAAAGTGAAAAATGTAAATTTCCAATTTCAACCAAACATGCTAGAAATGCTCAAATTGCGCAAATAAGCCTACTGTAAGAATTTTACAAACGTCTGACAAAACTGAAAAATGTAAATTTCCAATTTCAACCAAACATGCTAGAAATGCTCGAATTGAGCTAATTAGCTTATTGTGAGAATATTACAAACGTCTGACAAAACTGAAAAATGTAGATTTCCAATTTCAACCAAACATGCTAGAAATGCTCCAATTGAGCTAATTAGCTTATTGTGAGAATATTACAAACGTCTGACAACACTGAAAAATGTAAATTTCTAATTTCAACCAAACATGCTAGAAATGCCCCAATTGAGCTAATTAGCTTATTGTGAGAATATTACAAACGTCTGACAAAACTGAAAAATGTAAATTTCCAATTTCAACCAAACATGCTAGAAATGCTCCAATTGAGCTAATTAGCTTATTGAGAGAATATTGCAATTGTCTGACAAAAGTGAAAAATGTAAATTTCCAATTTCAACCAAACGTGCTAGAAATGCTCCAATTGAGCTAATTAGCTTATTGTGAGAATATTACAAACGTCTGACAAAAGTGAAAAATTTAAATTTCCAATTTCAACCAAACATGCTAGAAATGCTCCAATTGAGCTAATTAGCTTATTGAGAGAATATTGCAATTGTTTGACAAAAGTGAAAAACGTAAATTTCCAATTTCAACCAAACGTGCTAGAAATGCTCCAATTGAGCTAATTAGCTTATTGTGAGAATATTACAAACGTCTGACAAAAGTGAAAAATGTAAATTTCCAATTTCAACCAAACATGCTAGAAATGCTCCAATTGAGCTAATTAGTTTATTGTGAGAATATTACAAACGTCTGACAAAACTGAAAAATGTAAATTTCCAATTTCAACCAAACATGCTAGAAATGCTCCAATTGAGCTAATTAGCTTATTGTGAGAATATTACAATTGTCTGACAAAAGTGAAAAA
Organism: Watersipora subatra; assembly: GCF_963576615.1. Classification (NCBI taxonomy): domain Eukaryota; kingdom Metazoa; phylum Bryozoa; class Gymnolaemata; order Cheilostomatida; family Watersiporidae; genus Watersipora; species Watersipora subatra. Next base: position 383,748 of record NW_027045241.1, read on the forward strand.
TGTAAATTTCCAATTTCAACCAAACATGCTAGAAATGCTCCAATTGAGCTAATTAGCTTATTGTGAGAATATTACAAACGTCTGACAACACTGAAAAATGTAAATTTCTAATTTCAACCAAACATGCTAGAAATGCTCCAATTGAGCTAATTAGCTTATTGTGAGAATATTACAAACGTCTGACAAAACTGAAAAATGTAAATTTCCAATTTCAACCAAACATGCTAGAAATGCTCCAATTGAGCTAATTAGCTTATTGTGAGAATATTACAAACGTCTGACAACACTGAAAAATGTAAATTTCCAATTTCAACCGAAGATGCTAGAAATGCTCCAATTGAGGTAATTAGCTTATCTTGAGAATATTGCAATTGTCTGACAAAAGTGAAAAATGTAAATTTCCAATTTCAACCAAACGTGCTAGAAATGCTCCAATTGAGCTAATTAGCTTATTGTGAGTATATTACAAACGTCTAACAAAATTGAAAAATGTAAATTTCCAATTTAAACCAAACATGCTAGAAATGCTCCAATTGAGCTAATTAGCTTATTGTGAGAATATTGCAATTGTCTGACAGAAGTGAAAAATGTAAACTTTCAATTTCAACCAAACATGCTAGAAATGCTCCAATTGAGCTAATTAGCTTATTGTGAGAATATTACAAAAGTCTGACAACACTGAAAAATGTAAATTTCCAATTTCAACCAAGCATGCTAGAAATGCTCCAATTGAGCTAATTAGCTTATTGTGAGAATATTGCAATTGTCTGACAAAAGTGAAAAATGTAAATTTCCAATTTCAACCAAACATGCTAGAAATGCTCAAATTGCGCAAATAAGCCTACTGTAAGAATTTTACAAACGTCTGACAAAAGTGAAAAATGTAAATTTCCAATTTCAACCAAACATGCTAGAAATGCTCCAATTGAGCTAATTAGCTTATTGTGAGAATATTACAAACGTCTGACAAAACTGAAAAATGTAGATTTCCAATTTCAACCAAACATGCTAGAAATGCTCCAATTGAGCTAATTAGCTTATTGTGAGAATATTACAAACGTCTGACAACACTGAAAAATGTAAATTTCTAATTTCAACCAAACATGCTAGAAATGCTCCAATTGAGCTAATTAGCTTATTGTGAGAATATTACAAACGTCTGACAAAACTGAAAAATGTAAATTTCCAATTTCAACCAAACATGCTAGAAATGCTCCAATTGAGCTAATTAGCTTATTGAGAGAATATTGCAATTGTCTGACAAAAGTGAAAAATGTAAATTTCCAATTTCAACCAAACGTGCTAGAAATGCTCCAATTGAGCTAATTAGCTTATTGTGAGAATATTACAAACGTCTGACAAAAGTGAAAAATTTAAATTTCCAATTTCAACCAAACATGCTAGAAATGCTCCAATTGAGCTAATTAGCTTATTGAGAGAATATTGCAATTGTTTGACAAAAGTGAAAAACGTAAATTTCCAATTTCAACCAAACGTGCTAGAAATGCTCCAATTGAGCTAATTAGCTTATTGTGAGAATATTACAAACGTCTGACAAAAGTGAAAAATGTAAACTTCCAATTTCAACCAAACATGCTAGAAATGCTCCAATTGAGCTAATTAGTTTATTGTGAGAATATTACAAACGTCTGACAAAACTGAAAAATGTAAATTTCCAATTTCAACCAAACATGCTAGAAATGCTCCAATTGAGCTAATTAGCTTATTGTGAGAATATTACAATTGTCTGACAAAAGTGAAAAATGTAAATTTCCAATTTCAACCAAACATGCTAGAAATGCTCCAATTGAGCTAATTAGCTTATTGTGAGAATATTACAAACGTCTGACAAAACTGAAAAATGTAAATTTCCAATTTCAACCAAACATGCTAGAAATGCTCCAATTGAGCTAATTAGCTTATTGTGAGAATATTACAAACGTCTGACAAAACTGAAAAATGTAAATTTCCAATTTCAACCAAACATGCTAGAAATGCTCCAATTGAGCTAATTAGCTTATTGTGAGAATATTGCAATTGTCTGACAAAAGTGAAAAATGTAAATTTCCAATTTCAACCAAACATGCTAGAAATGCTCAAATTGCGCAAATAAGCCTACTGTAAGAATTTTACAAACGTCTGACAAAACTGAAAAATGTAAATTTCCAATTTCAACCAAACATGCTAGAAATGCTCCAATTGAGCTAATTAGCTTATTGTGAGAATATTACAAACGTCTGACAAAACTGAAAAATGTAGATTTCCAATTTCAACCAAACATGCTAGAAATGCTCCAATTGAGCTAATTAGCTTATTGTGAGAATATTACAAACGTCTGACAACACTGAAAAATGTAAATTTCTAATTTCAACCAAACATGCTAGAAATGCCCCAATTGAGCTAATTAGCTTATTGTGAGAATATTACAAACGTCTGACAAAACTGAAAAATGTAAATTTCCAATTTCAACCAAACATGCTAGAAATGCTCCAATTGAGCTAATTAGCTTATTGAGAGAATATTGCAATTGTCTGACAAAAGTGAAAAATGTAAATTTCCAATTTCAACCAAACGTGCTAGAAATGCTCCAATTGAGCTAATTAGCTTATTGTGAGAATATTACAAACGTCTGACAAAAGTGAAAAATTTAAATTTCCAATTTCAACCAAACATGCTAGAAATGCTCCAATTGAGCTAATTAGCTTATTGAGAGAATATTGCAATTGTTTGACAAAAGTGAAAAACGTAAATTTCCAATTTCAACCAAACGTGCTAGAAATGCTCCAATTGAGCTAATTAGCTTATTGTGAGAATATTACAAACGTCTGACAAAAGTGAAAAATGTAAATTTCCAATTTCAACCAAACATGCTAGAAATGCTCCAATTGAGCTAATTAGTTTATTGTGAGAATATTACAAACGTCTGACAAAACTGAAAAATGTAAATTTCCAATTTCAACCAAACATGCTAGAAATGCTCCAATTGAGCTAATTAGCTTATTGTGAGAATATTACAATTGTCTGACAAAAGTGAAAAATGTAAATTTCCAATTTCAACCAAACATGCTAGAAATGCTCCAATTGAGCTAATTAGCTTATTGTGAGAATATTACAAACGTCTGACAACACTGAAAAATGTAAATTTCTAATTTCAACCAAACATGCTAGAAATGCTCCAATTGAGCTAATTAGCTTATTGTGAGAATATTACAAACGTCTGACAAAACTGAAAAATGTAAATTTCCAATTTCAACCAAACATGCTAGAAATGCTCCAATTGAGCTAATTAGCTTATTGTGAGAATATTACAAACGTCTGACAACACTGAAAAATGTAAATTTCCAATTTCAACCGAAGATGCTAGAAATGCTCCAATTGAGCTAATTAGCTTATCTTGAGAATATTGCAATTGTCTGACAAAAGTGAAAAATGTAAATTTCCAATTTCAACCAAACGTGCTAGAAATGCTCCAATTGAGCTAATTAGCTTATTGTGAGTATATTACAAACGTCTGACAAAAGTGAAAAATGTAAATTTCCAATTTCAACCAAACGTGCTAGAAATGCTCCAATTGAGCTAATTAGCTTATTGTGAGAATATTACAAACGTCTGACAGAAGTGAAAAATGTAATTTTGCAATTTCAACCAAACATGCTAGAAATGCTCCAATTGAGCTAATTAGTTTATTGTGAGAATATTACAAACGTCTGACAACACTGAAAAATGTAAATTTCCAATTTCAACCAAACATGCTAGAAATGCTCCAATTGAGCTAATTAGCTTATTGAGAGAATATTGCAATTGTTTGACAAAAGTTAAAAATGTAAATTTCCAAATTCAACCAAACGTGCTAGAAATGCTCCAATTGAGCTAATTAGCTTATTGTGAGAATATTACAAACGTCTGACAAAAGTGAACAATGTAAATTTCCAATTTCCACCAAACATGCTAGAAATGCTCCAATTGAGCTAATTAGCTTATTGTGAGAATATTGCAATTGTCTGACAAAAGTGAAAAATGTAAATTTCCAATTTCAACCAAACATGCTAGAAATGCTCTAATTGAGCTAATTAGCTTATTGTGAGAACATTACAAACGTCTAACAAAATTGAAAAATGTAAATTTCCAATTTAAACCAAACATGCTAGAAATGCTCCAATTGAGCTAATTAGCTTATTGTGAGAATATTGCAATTGTCTGACAGAAGTGAAAAATGTAAACTTTCAATTTCTACCAAACATGCTAGAAATGCTCCAATTGAGCTAATTAGCTTATTGTGAGAATATTACAAAAGTCTGACAACACTGAAAAATGTAAATTTCCAATTTCAACCAAACATGCTAGAAATGCTCCAATTGAGCTAATTAGCTTATTGTGAGAATATTGCAATTGTCTGACAAAAGTGAAAAATGTAAATTTCCAATTTCAACCAAACATGCTAGAAATGCTCAAATTGCGCAAATAAGCCTACTGTAAGAATTTTACAAACGTCTGACAAAACTGAAAAATGTAAATTTCCAATTTCAACCAAACATGCTAGAAATGCTCCAATTGAGCTAATTAGCTTATTGTGAGAATATTACAATTGTCTGACAAAAGTGAAAAATGTAAATTTCCAATTTCAACCAAACATGCTAGAAATGCTCCAATTGAGCTAATTAGCTTATTGTGAGAATATTACAAACGTCTGACAACACTGAAAAATGTAAATTTCTAATTTCAACCAAACATGCTAGAAATGCTCCAATTGAGCTAATTAGCTTATTGTGAGAATATTACAAACGTCTGACAAAACTGAAAAATGTAAATTTCCAATTTCAACCAAACATGCTAGAAATGCTCCAATTGAGCTAATTAGCTTATTGTGAGAATATTACAAACGTCTGACAAAAGTGAAAAATGTAAATTTCCAATTTCAACCGAACATGCTAGAAATGCTCCAATTGAGCTAATTAGCTTATTGTGAGAATATTACAAACGTCTGACAAAAGTGAAAAATTTAAATTTCCAATTTCAACCAAACATGCTAGAAATGCTCCAATTGAGCTAATTAGCTTATTGAGAGAATATTGCAATTGTTTGACAAAAGTGAAAAATGTAAATTTCCAATTTCAACCAAACGTGCTAGAAATGCTCCAATTGAGCTAATTAGCTTATTGTGAGAATATTACAAACGTCTGACAAAAGTGAAAAATGTATATTTCCAATTTCAACCAAACATGCTAGAAATGCTCCAATTGAGCTAATTAGCTTATTGTGAGAATATTGCAATTGTCTGACAAAAGTGAAAAATGTAAATTTCCAATTTCAACCAAACATGCTAGAAATGCTCCAATTGAGCTAATTAGCTTATTGTGAAAATATTACAAACGTCTAACAAAATTGAAAAATGTAAATTTCCAATTTCAACCAAATGTGCTAGAAATGCTCCAATTGAGCTAATTAGCTTATTGTGAGAATATTACAAACGTCTGACAAAAGTGAAAAATGTAAATTTCCAATTTCAACCAAACATGCTAGAAATGCTCCAATTGAGCTAATTAGCTTATTGTGAGAATATTACAAACGTCTGACAAAACTGAAAAATGTAAATTTCCAATTTCAACCAAACATGCTAGAAATGCTCCAATTGAGCTAATTAGCTTATTGTGAGAATATTACAATTGTCTGACAAAAGTGAAAAATGTAAATTTCCAATTTCAACCAAACATGCTAGAAATGCTCCAATTGAGCTAATTAGCTTATTGTGAGAATATTGCAATTGTCTGACAAAAGTGAAAAATGTAAATTTCCAATTTCAACCAAACATGCTAGAAATGCTCCAATTGAGCTAATTAGCTTATTGTGAGAATATTACAAACGTCTGACAACACTGAAAAATGTAAATTTCTAATTTCAACCAAACATGCTAGAAATGCTCCAATTGAGCTAATTAGCTTATTGTGAGAATATTACAAACGTCTGACAAAATTGAAAAATGTAAATTTCCAATTTAAACCAAACATGCTAGAAATGCTCCAATTGAGCTAATTAGCTTATTGTGAGAATATTGCAATTGTCTGACAAAAGTGAAAAATGTAAATTTCCAATTTCAACCAAACATGCTAGAAATGCTCCAATTGAGCTAATTAGCTTATTGTGAAAATATTACAAACGTCTAACAAAATTGAAAAATGTAAATTTCCAATTTAAACCAAACATGCTAGAAATGCTCCAATTGAGCTAATTAGCTTATTGTGAGAATATTGCAATTGTCTGACAGAAGTGAAAAATGTAAACTTTCAATTTCAACCAAACATGCTAGAAATGCTCCAATTGAGCTAATTAGCTTATTGTGAGAATATTACAAAAGTCTGACAACACTGAAAAATGTAAATTTCCAATTTCAACCAAGCATGCTAGAAATGCTCCAATTGAGCTAATTAGCTTATTGTGAGAATATTGCAATTGTCTGACAAAAGTGAAAAATGTAAATTTCCAATTTCAACCAAACATGCTAGAAATGCTCAAATTGCGCAAATAAGCCTACTGTAAGAATTTTACAAACGTCTGACAAAACTGAAAAATGTAAATTTCCAATTTCAACCAAACATGCTAGAAATGCTCCAATTGAGCTAATTAGCTTATTGTGAGAATATTACAAACGTCTGACAAAACTGAAAAATGTAGATTTCCAATTTCAACCAAACATGCTAGAAATGCTCCAATTGAGCTAATTAGCTTATTGTGAGAATATTACAAACGTCTGACAACACTGAAAAATGTAAATTTCTAATTTCAACCAAACATGCTAGAAATGCTCCAATTGAGCTAATTAGCTTATTGTGAGAATATTACAAACGTCTGACAAAACTGAAAAATGTAAATTTCCAATTTCAACCAAACATGCTAGAAATGCTCCAATTGAGCTAATTAGCTTATTGAGAGAATATTGCAATTGTCTGACAAAAGTGAAAAATGTAAATTTCCAATTTCAACCAAACGTGCTAGAAATGCTCCAATTGAGCTAATTAGCTTATTGTGAGAATATTACAAACGTCTGACAAAAGTGAAAAATTTAAATTTCCAATTTCAACCAAACATGCTAGAAATGCTCCAATTGAGCTAATTAGCTTATTGAGAGAATATTGCAATTGTTTGACAAAAGTGAAAAACGTAAATTTCCAATTTCAACCAAACGTGCTAGAAATGCTCCAATTGAGCTAATTAGCTTATTGTGAGAATATTACAAACGTCTGACAAAAGTGAAAAATGTAAACTTCCAATTTCAACCAAACATGCTAGAAATGCTCCAATTGAGCTAATTAGTTTATTGTGAGAATATTACAAACGTCTGACAAAACTGAAAAATGTAAATTTCCAATTTCAACCAAACATGCTAGAAATGCTCCAATTGAGCTAATTAGCTTATTGTGAGAATATTACAATTGTCTGACAAAAGTGAAAAATGTAAATTTCCAATTTCAACCAAACATGCTAGAAATGCTCCAATTGAGCTAATTAGCTTATTGTGAGAATATTACAAACGTCTGACAAAACTGAAAAATGTAAATTTCCAATTTCAACCAAACATGCTAGAAATGCTCCAATTGAGCTAATTAGCTTATTGTGAGAATATTACAAACGTCTGACAAAACTGAAAAATGTAATTTCCAATTTCAACCAAACATGCTAGAAATGCTCCAATTGAGCTAATTAGCTTATTGTGAGAATATTGCAATTGTCTGACAAAAGTGAAAAATGTAAA
>NW_027045242.1:5000-10055 GCF_963576615.1 Watersipora subatra
CGGGAGCGAGCGCGCCGGTAGTACGCTTGAGGACGAGGCCGACGCGCGGTCGGCAGCGTCCCAGGGCGTCGCGAGCGGCGCCGACGAGGGCGCGCTCGAGCGACGATGGTCGGCGAATGACGACCCTCAGACGGGCGCGGCCTCGGGATGACCCGAGGCCACAATGTGCGTTCGAGATGCCGATGATCGATGTGTCCTGCAGTTCACATTGCCTAACGCAGCTGGCTGCGCTCTTCATCGACGTGCGAGCCGAGTGATCCACCGCTCAGAGTTGTGCTTCGCGTAGTCGGGGCTACGCTCTCAGTTCGCGTTCGACTCGCTCGGGGCGGCAGGCAGCGCCGCCCGCAGCGCGCGAGTCCTCGCCCGGTCCTCGCTTCGGTCCTCGTGTGTGTCAAACCGAGACGAACGAGCGCAGTTCGGTACGGGCGCCTCTCGCGAGCTCGCCGTGCGACGGCGGCTAGCTCGCACGAGGTCTTCGAGCGATAATCGCGGCGCGCGCCGAAACGCGCGACGCGACTTTACCGACCACCCCGGTCCTACGCACCCGTACCTTTCGCGTAACCGTCAATTCCCGCCTCGACGTCGACCGCGAAGTCGACGTCGCGACGCGCCGTCAATTCCCGCCTCGGCGTCGAACGCGAAGTCGACGCCTCGACGCTAACCGTCAATTCCCGCCTCGGCGCCGACCGCGAAGTCGACGCCTCGACGCTAACCGTCAATTCCCGCCTCGGCGCCGACCGCGAAGTCGACGCCTCGACGCTAACCGTCAATTCCCGCCTCGACGCCGACCGCGAAGTCGACGCCTCGACGCTAACCGTCAATTCCCGCCTCGGCGCCGACCGCGAAGTCGACGCCTCGACGCTAACCGTCAATTCCCGCCTCGGCGCCGACCGCGAAGTCGACGCCTCGACGCTAACCGTCAATTCCCGCCTCGGCGCCGACCGCGAAGTCGACGCCGCGACGCTAACCGTCAATTCCCGCCTCGGCGCCGACCGCGAAGTCGACGCCTCGACGCTAACCGTCAATTCCTTTTCTCTTCGGGCTCGCGGTCGACGTTCTCGAGCGCGTCGCTTTCGCGAACGCGTTCTCGAACGACGGCCGGATCATCGACAATGATCCTTACGCAGGTTCACCTACGAAAACCTTGTTACGACTTTTACTTCCTAGAAGTGATCAAGTTCGTCTCACTTTCCGCCTCGCGACGCGACGCCCGAGAGCGCCGTGTGCCGCGCGCGGTCCGTGAGCCTCACTAAACCACTCAATCGGTAGTAGCGACGGGCGGTGTGTACAAAGGGCAGGGACAGATTCCCCGCGAGCTGATGACTCGCCAGTACAAGGAATTCCTCGTTCACGGAGAACAATTGCAATCTCCGATCCCTAGCACGTTCGCGGTTCAACGGGTTGCCCACGCCGACCGGCGCGGGAGAAACACGCTGATGCGAACAGTGTAGCGCGCGTGCGGCCCCGAACATCTGAGGGCATCACTGACCTGTTATTGCTCTCCGCTTCACGCGGCTAAAAGCCGCTTGTCCCTCTAAGAAGCGAACGGTCGCCGTCCGTAGTCGGCGCCGTCTATTTAGCAGGCAAGAGTCTCGTTCGTTATCGGAATTAACCAGACAGATCGCTCCACGAACTAAGAACGGCCATGCACCACCAACCACTGAATCGAGAAAGAGCTCTCAACCTGTCTGTCATAACAGTGTTCGGGCCGGGTGAGGTTTCCCGTGTTGAGTCAAATTAAGCCGCAGGCTCCACTCCTGGTGGTGCCCTTCCGTCAATTCCTTTAAGTTTCAGCTTTGCAACCATACTCCCCCCGGAACCCAATGACTTTGGTTTCCCGGGCAATACTGCTGGCGGCAACTTCTGTAGAAGTGCGCCCAATTGCCAGTCGGCAACGTTTACGGTCAGAACTACGGCGGTATCTGATCGCCTTCGCACCTCTGACTTTCGTTCTTGATTAATGAAAACATTCTTGGCAAATGCTTTCGCAGTAGGGCGTCTTCGGACGATCCTTGAATTTCACCTCTCCCGTCCGAGTACGAATGCCCCCGGCAGTCCCTGTTAATCATTGGCTCGCCGACTCTCTAACCAACAAAATGAGTACGAGCCCATTTTCCATCATACCATGCTGAGCTGTTCAAGCTGCTCGCCCCCTCTAAGCGGTTCAATTTCTTCAAGGTGAACGTGCAGCGGCGGCGCGCTCACACGGCGAAGTGCAAGCGACGCGCGCCCTCCGCGCCTGGCTCGGTCGGGCGAGAGCGACCGGTACGGCCGTCCGCCCTCCCGCGTCTGACGCTTCAACTACGAGCTTTTTAAACGCAGCAATATAAATATACGCTGCTAGAGCTGGAATTACCGCGGCTGCTGGCACCAGGCTTGCCCTCTAGTGGATCCTCGTTAAAGGATTTGAAGTGTACTCATTCCGATTACGGCGACGCGTTTGCGCGCCGCATCGGTATTGTTCGTCACTACCTCTCGGTGTCCGAAGTGGGTAATTTGCGTGCCTGCTGCCTTCCTTAGAAGTGGTCGCCGTTTCTCATGCGGCCTCTCCAGAATCGAACCCAGATTCTCTGTTATCCGTTAACGCCACGGTTGGCATAGCACCAACCGTCGTCAGCATGATAGATCAGAAACTCAGTGTAGGCGTCGCCGGCTCGAAGGCCGTGCGATCGGCGGCAATTACTCGGGTGTCGTCCACCGAGGCTCGTCCGGAGACGAGCCGCTGGTTTTCGCCTAATAAGTGCGCCCTTCCCACGCCCGGAGGCGAAGTCGGAGCCTTGTCGCATGTATTAGCACCGGAGTTACCGCACGTTATCCACGGGTGAGTCTGTCCCCAGTGGAGTCATAACCGATTTAATGAGCCGTCCGCAGTCTCGCCGTCTACACGGCTTGTACTTAGACATGCATGGCTTAATCTTTGAGACAAGCATATGATTACTGGCAGGATCAACCAGATAGAGCTCGGTCGACGCGTACGTCGCCGGCGTCGGGCGCGAGGGGTTGCCGGTCCCTCGCGCCCTCTAGCGTCCGTCGCCTCGGTCGACGGACGCGGCAATCTAGGTTCGCGTCTCGAGGCTCGCCGCGCGCCGCCGCCTCGCGAGCGTACGAAGCACACGTCCGCGTCAGACGCGTCCGCGCTTCGTCTCTCCTCGCGAAGCCGCGCGCGACTCTCGCGTCTTACGACTGCCCGTGCGTAAGACGCGCGCGACGACTGTCGGCGCTCGCCGCCTCTAGCGACGAGGCCTCCGCGTCGCGACGCGTCTCGCCGTTCGTGAGAACGGCCGTCGGCGTGTCGCGCGACGATCGTCGTCGATGGTACCCGGCCGCGCGCCTCGATCGCCGGGCTCGACTCGATCGTCGCTAATGTTCACCACCTTTCGCGCGATCACCTCAACGCCGAGCGAGCGTCTCTCGAAGGAGAGGACGCCCCTCGCGACTCGTCAGTCGTACCGCTCGAGCGACGGTTTCGACTGTCCCGACCCTTCGCTCGCCTCGCGAGCACTCGCGGACGGCTTCGGCGCGCGGCGCACTAGGTGCTACTCCGACGCGTCGAGCGGCCAGTCGCTAGTCAGCCAAGGAAATGTCCGAGAAGATCTCGGACGGTTGGGGGCGCTCCCTTATCGCTCGAGTTCCGGAGGGCGGTACCCACTCGCGTACTCGCGTACGCGCCCTCGGATATGGAATCGAACGACCCGCGAAGGCGGGAGCGCGCGGGTACTAGTAGCGCGCGGTAGTTCGCCTCCTGAGAAGACCGACAAGACGAGCAGCCTTCGGCTAGCCGAGCGAGACGGCCTCTACCAGTAGTGCGCGGTAGTCCGCCTCCTGAGAAGACCGACAAGACGAGCAGCCTTCGGCTAGCCGAGCGAGACGGCAACTACTAGTAGTACGCGGGAGCTCGCCTCCTGAGAAGACCGACAAGACGAGCAGCCTTCGGCTAGCCGAGCGAGACGGCCTCTACCAGTAGTGCGCGGTAGTCCGCCTCCTGAGAAGACCGAGAAGACGAGCAGCCTTCGGCTAGCCGAGCGAGACGGCCTCTACCAGTAGTGCGCGGTAGTCCGCCTCCTGAGAAGGCCGACAAGACGAGCAGCCTTCGGCTAGCCGAGCGAGACGGCCTCTACCAGTAGTGCGCGGTAGTCCGCCTCCTGAGAAGGCCGACAAGACGAGCAGCCTTCGGCTAGCCGAGCGAGACGGCCTCTACCAGTAGTGCGCGGTAGTCCGCCTCCTGAGAAGGCCGACAAGACGAGCAGCCTTCGGCTAGCCGAGCGAGACGGCCTCTACTAGTAGTGCGCGGTAGTCCGCCTCCTGAGAAGGCCGACAAGACGAGCAGCCTTCGGCTAGCCGAGCGAGACGGCCTCTACTAGTAGTGCGCGGTAGTCCGCCTCCTGAGAAGGCCGACAAGACGAGCAGCCTTCGGCTAGCCGAGCGAGACGGCCTCTACTAGTAGTGCGCGGTAGTCCGCCTCCTGAGAAGGCCGACAAGACGAGCAGCCTTCGGCTAGCCGAGCGAGACGGCCTCTACTAGTAGTACGCGGGAGCTCGCCTCCTGAGAAGACCGACAAGACGAGCAGCCTTCGGCTAGCCGAGCGAGACGGCCTCTACTAGTAGTGCGCGGTAGTCCGCCTCCTGAGAAGGCCGACAAGACGAGCAGCCTTCGGCTAGCCGAGCGAGACGGCCTCTACTAGTAGTACGCGGTAGCTCGCCTCCTGAGAAGACCGACAAGACGAGCAGCCTTCGGCTAGCCGAGCGAGACGGCCTCTACTAGTAGTGCGCGGTAGTCCGCCTCCTGAGAAGACCGACAAGACGAGCAGCCTGCCTGCCTGCCTGCCTGCCTGCCTGCCTGCCTGCCTGCCTGCCTGCCTGCCTGCCTGCCATCGTCTGACTTTGACTTTGCCTGCCTGCCTGCCTGCCTGCCTGCCTGCCTGCCTGCCTGCCTGCCTGCCTGCCTGCCTGCCTGCCTGCCTGCCTGCCTGCCTGCCTGCCTGCCTGCCTGCCTGCCTGCCTGCCTGCCATCGTCTGACTTTGACTTTGCCTGCCTGCCTGCCTGCCTGCCTGCCTG